>NC_053394.1:262376104-262619636 GCF_905171765.1 Bufo bufo
TTGTGAAATGAGACTATGGTATATGCTGAAAAAAACCATCGGACAAGATGCATTCTAGAGTTAGTTATACAATATAGTTGCAATACACCATACATTCAGATACAATTTATTTAACAGGTATACCATAAACAACGGCTGACAAATGTTATTCAGCATGATTTTTTTGAATATAATTGTAATCTACATACATTATATGAGAGTATACAAAATATCACCGGAATTAAGACGTACATATTCACAATTACCTTTCTTTCCTATTTCAGATTAATTTAAATCTTCTTAATGCAGCAGTGAAATTAATCCAGGACATATCCATGATTGCAGACTATTAACCCGTATTATTCCTGCACATGCTGTTTTTAGATTATTATATGTCTATATATACTATTCACATATAATGAAGATCCATATGCAGGATACAAAATACACCACATTCATCATCCTTATATACCACTGTTAAAGGATGGACAGGATTTTTATACTACGCAATGTATAGACGGCAAGTGTGAAAACCATAAAGCGCACATGCGTTTATATTGTATTATATACTATTCACATACACCAAGGATCTGCATGCAGGATACAGAAAGTTCCACATTCCTCATCCTTATGATCCAATGTTAAGAGGTGGACAGGGTTTATGCATTACGCAATGTATAACCGGTAAATGTGAATACCATATATCGCATGTGCGCTTTTTGCTCAGACCTTTGCTCAGATCTCCTAGGTGATAGGAGTGTGCCATTGGGGAAAGAGAAAAGGGAGAAGCTAAAGGGAATTAAAAATGAACATATATATATGTCTCTATGTGAAAAATATTTTCCTTAAGATATAATAAAAACATAGCAAAAACAAGGTTATGCTGCATGGAAATTTTAATACAGATACATTAATTCCTTTTTGAGATTAAGCCCCAAGGGACATCTTGTATTTAGTCTCCAAATCCAGAAGGCTTCTCTGAGGAGGATTTTTTGCTTTATATTGCCACCCCTTTTTGGCAATGTAACACGCTCAAAAGCAAACGTACTAAAAGTATCCACATTACGTCCATGCACATTTATGAAATGGTTGGCTGCATTCGAGATTCCTGTTGCTGATGGATTACAAATATAATTTAAGTGTTCTCGTAGTCTATCCTTAAATTTTCTACTCGTGCAGCCAACATATATTAAATCACACAGTGTGCATGTAATAATGTAGATAACTCCGGTTGTACTACAATTAATATAGCTTTTAATGAGGAAGCTCTCCGAATGGGATGAATTAGAGAATTCTTTGGTATTTTTAGTAAAATTACAAGTTTTACATCTGGGACCCCCACACTTCGAAAAGCCAGTGTATTTTAGCCAAGTGGGTGGGTTCTTGACGTGAATTGGAGTGTACATAGAGGGTGAGAGTGTCCTACCTAGAGTATTAGGTCTCCTCGATACCATACGGCATCCATCTTGTAGGACTTCTCTCAAAATCTCATCCTCATATAAGATGGGGATACATTTTTGAATAATCTTCTTAATTTCAGAAAATTGTCTACTGTAAGTTAAAACCAATGTCGGTATAGGCTTATTAGTTTGGACCTTCTCTGATATAATACATCTTTTATTGGGGTCATTAATTTGCCTATTTGGGGGATGATTGTCCCTAGTTAGTGGTCTTATTTTTGTATTAGTTTTAAGCCCAAGTAGATTTAATCTGGACTTATTTTTGGCTATTTTTAAAGCCCCTATGTAGCATCCATTGTGGGTATCCTCGCTTTTTGAGGCGTCCCCAAATGTTTGCACATTCCCCATAAAAAGCCACATCTGTACTACAATTTCTTTTTGCTCTTATAAATTCACCAACTGGGATACTTTTTATCGTGTGTAGTGGATTGTGACTGTTTGCCTTTAAAATAGTATTGCCAGATATCTCCTTGCGGTAAGTCTCAGTCAACACTATCTGGCCTGGTTTCCCCGTCAGTTTCAAATCCAGAAAATTGATATTTTCGGGATGATGAACACAAGTAAATCTCAAATTATACTGGTTCTGATTTAAATAACCAGTAAAGTCTGGTATGGCAGACACATCACCACTCCAAATGAGGAGCAAATCGTCGATGTATCTGCCATACCAGACAAGACACCCAGAAAAGGGATTGTCAACCGAATATATATATTTTTCCTCCCAGAAGGCCATAGATAAGTTGGCCAAAGATGGTGAAAATTTGGCCCCCATCGAGACCCCTGAGATCTGAACATAGAAAGTTTCATCAAATATGAAATAATTGTGTGTTAGGAGATAAGAAGTGATCTCCAACACATAATCAATGAACATATTTGAGAAACTACTATATTTGTGCAAATTATATTCCAGTGCCAGAAGAGCAAAAGAGTGGGGGGATACAGCGCTACAACATCAAGTGTGACCCAAGTGTATTGATTAGACCACGTACAATTATGCATATATCTCAGAACATCAGTGGTATCCTTGATATAACCTGGTAATCTTTTCACCAGAGGCTGCAGCACTGAATCCAGCCATTCACTTAATTTCTCATTCAGGGATACAATGTCTGAAACTATAGGCCGTAGGGGAGGGGGATTAACCCCTTTGTGTATCTTAGGGAGGGCATGGATTATAGGAGTTATAGGATGTTGTACATTTAGAAAATCCACCTGTTTTTGTGTTATATGACCCTTCTCCAGACCCTTGTTCAAGATGAGGGACAATTTTTGTTTGTAACTAACAAGGGGATTGCCTTTAAGAATATTATAAGTGGTGGTATCAGACAAGACCCCCAGCATTTGGGAGTGATAACATTCTTTGTCAAGTACCACCACAGAACCTCCTTTGTCCGCCATCTTGAACATAAGGTCTTTTTTGTCTTCCAGCTGTTTTAATGCAGTTTTCTGCACAATATTCAAATTACATTCTCTAGCTGTAAAAACCGTACCCTGCACCTTAAGTAATTCCCCTTCAACTGCCTCTTGAAATATATCCATGCTATTTGTGCGAAATTTAATAGGATACTAATTCCTATTGGATGTCACAAAGTTATGTTGTGTGGTTTGTTCACAAGACTCCCCATTGGCCATTTCAGCATATACCATAGTCTCATTTCACACTATGCGATTTTCAAATTTGGCGGAGATAACGCAACTATCCCACGCTGACACATCAGGTGGATGATGAAACCAATATACGGATATACAGAACTATAAGAAAATACGATGCAATCAAGAAATGGAGGAATATATTATTATGAAATCTGCTTTGTTATTTATTTTTATTTTTATTCTTAACCTTTTTTTGTTATCATATCACTGTTATACGTATAATGCAATCTGTATGAAATAAGAGCATTACTCCGACAATTTGCGGGGAGAGAGATTACAGGGGATTTTATGTTAGCCATATATAGACATTTAACTTTTTTCATGTATTTTACCATGTTTGTCTGTAGCACTATTGGGGATGTAATTATGTAATATGTGATTGGGCTTGCACAGGTGTCTCACATGGACCTGGCTGATTTTGCTGCCCGCCCTGCCTCTCTACACCCCTCCTTGGGGGGTGGAGATGTTGGAGGTGGATAGTATTTTAGCTGGGAACATGTGAGACACTTAGGATCATGACTAAGAACACGACTGTTCGAAACGCGTAGATCTTGGGAACCGGTGGGCACCAGTGTTTTGATTGCTGTATCTACCTGAATTTTGGTGACAATAAAGACCGGGATTTTCACATTATCCATCGCGGTGCTGGAGCATTTTTTCTATTTCTTCTATCTTCAACCAGGACTGGCTTGAGTCCGCCCCGTGCACCGCTGTGCAGGACGTAGAGGTGAGCTGGCTGTAACCTCTTCTAATTAGTGTTAATTGGTCTTCCAGCTCTTCGTTATGCTCAAATTTACTTTTTCCAGCCTCTTATTGCTACTTGTCCCAACTTTTTGGGGATTTGTTGACACCGTGAAAATTGGAATCAACGTATTTTTCCTTTAAAATGAAACATTTACTCGGATTAAACGTTTGATCTGTCATCTACGTTCTATTACAAATAGAATATTGACATTTGCCATCTCCACATCATTGCATTCAGTTTTTATTCACAATTTGTTTAGTGTCCCAACTTTTTTGGAATCCGGTTTGTATTATTGAATATGCACCGAATACACTTTATAGTTATATTTGTAATTGACTGGCCATATTAACAATATATATTATATTATGTCTTATTATATATTATAGTCATTCCTTTATTAAGGTCTTGTGCGCATGGCAATTCAGGCAGCCGCGACACTTTTGACCTTCGTCCACCAAACCAGCTATGCTACTGTAGGGTTACTTCAGATGCTGGTAGTTCAGCAGGTACCGAAAGAAAAAATGGCTCCTATATGAGCTCACTTGATGATGTCACCAAGTCACGTGACAGATACAATGGCTCTCTAGGAACATACAGGGAATTGTGATCTAGCTAACTAAACTGATTGAACAGACAGCAATTGCACCCGGAACACAAAGCATAATACATATGCAATATAAGAAATATTGCTGAAGGCACGACACTGGTAGCTGCACAATCCCAATACTGGGGGATATTTACTAAGATGGCTTTTTACACCAGTTTTAGTTGCCCCCACTTCACTGCTGTAGTATATGGCTATTTAAGGATGAGGCACGCAACTCGTCATAAATTAGGCGCATATATGACAGTTTGTGCACCTGTCTAAAAAAATTACTGGCTGACAGTTTTTCGTCAGCTTTCATCTACTCATTTTTCCTCTACTTTCTTCAAAGTAGTAACTTTGCCCGGGGCCAGCCCATGACACGCCCCCATCCCGCCCATCTTTCGTACACCCATGTGACAAAATATTGTTGCACAGACATTAAAATGGACGCAAAAATGCCCTTTGTAACTATTTTTATGCTAGACGACCTTAATAAATGACGCCCTCTGAGTAATGTTCTGCTTGGCCATGGTGCCTCACATCTCACATAGGCCTTTGCTGTACCAGCCCATCTCTTGACAGACTGGGCCTGGTCACACACCAATGCTTCATGCACCTGCTGCTCAGCCCTACTTGCTAACTGTGCCCAATGTGACTTCTGGTGGGAACTGGGATCTACAACTAACCACTCCAGAGACTCCTCCCAGGTGTGTCATCCCGTCACCTGTCCTACATGTCCATGCCAGCAAGCCAGATCAGTGACTACTTCCCTACCCTAAAACATACACACACACTGTTGACCACTCCTATGGCTGTGCTGAACTGACCTATACCTCTGTTACAAAATAATAAACAGGCCTTTCCCCAATGTGACATGACAATGCAATAATTCCCCAATATGGTGGATGCCCCATCAGTCCTTGTAAGAGTTTTTCAGTAATCTGTCTGCTGTCAAACTAACCCATTTGCATGACGGAATTAGAAGCGTGTCTCAACAGAAATATAAGACATTGGTGCACTGAATACTTATGATTGCCTCCACCGGCCAACAATTCTGCTGATCCAACTTCTCTTTCTAGCAATTCATTATAATTGGTGCATTTATGTTCACAAAATAGAAATTCCCAGCTAAGAAAATACCATTTATGAAATCATAAAGATTTGTTTACTAGATTTTCTTACGGAATATTTCCAAAGTGGCAAAATAACTCAGCAAATGTTCCAATATTTAAGCCTGCATCTGCAAAAAAAAAAAAAAAAAAGGTAGATCAGCACCTCCAAACAATGAGAAAAAAAGGGTTCAGGTGCACACTACTATGGCTGCAATATAAAACAGACAAGGACTATAAGTAGCAGCACACTGCCAAGACACTGCTACTTGTAGTCCTAAGCCTGTATCTGGCCATGGCCAAATTGAGTATGCCAAACTTTATTATTTATTCACTTATTATTTATTCACTTACTGTATCATAAAGGGGTTGTCCAGGATTTTGATGTCCTATCCTTAGGACAGGCCATAGTATGTGATCTGACACGCCACACCCCTGACAGCCTGCTTTTTCTTTGTAGCTCCAGCCCCAGAAGTCAGCACTGGAACTGCACAGTTCCATTCATTTCTGTAGTGGGTGGATCTCGTAACTCCAGTGCTGCTTCCACTGAAGAGAATAGGAGCAGCACTGCAGTGACCAACTCCAGAAATGGACAACGTGTAATTCCAATGCTGATTTCTGACACAGAAGCAACTGCAGAATAGCCAATTGGCAGAGATGCAGGGTGTTGGCCCCTGCTGACCAAATATTGATAGCTTATTCTGAGGATAAGCCATCAATATCTAAATCCTGGACACCCCCCTTTTATACCCAATTACATCTAACAAGTTTCAGTTGTCAGGTAAACATGGAAAACTAGTATCTTTCAGAATGTAACATTCTAGCCCCTAGACTGTAATAACAATTGTCAGGTGGCATAGTTGGGAAATAGAGAATAAAAGTGCACAAAAGCATTAGAGATTATCAATAGCTTTCAGAGATCTAAAGAGAACAAAGCTTAATTTAAAATGTATAAAGAACTTTCAAAGGTCTACATTTCTCTAGACTCCTACAAATCCCTTATTGAGACAAAGATAGTTATCCAATAGAGTATTAGGAAATCAATACATATAGAATGTAGATAACAATTCTGCTCCACTGAAGTTTGGATTTTATTCTTCTTAAAATTATCATTTTAAACATTAAAACGTAGATGAAATGCTCACAGTATGAATCCTTATAACAAATAATTATTAGGCTCTTTTCATACTTGATGTGGTTATTAACCCCTTAAGGACCTCCACCGTACATGTTAGGCTACTTTCACACTTGCGCTTGATCGGATCCGTTCTGAACGGATCCGATCATATTAATGCAGACGGAGGCTCCGTTCAGTACGGATCCGTCTGCATTAATAACTTAGAAAAATTTCTAAGTGCGAAATTAGCCTGAGCGGATCCGTTCAGACTTTCAATGTAAAGTCAATGGGGGACGGATCCGCTTGAAGATTGAGCCATATGGTGTCATCTTCAAGCGGATCCGTTCCCATTGACTTACATTGTAAGTCTGGACGGATCCGCACGCCTCCGCACGGCCAGGCGGACACCCGAACGCTGCAAGCAGCGTTCAGCTGTCCGCCTGGCCGTGCGGAGGCGAGCGGAGCGGAGGCTGAACGCCGCCAGACTGATGCAGTCTGAGCGGATCCGCATCCATTCAGACTGCATCAGGGCTGGACGGAAGCGTTCTGCTCCGCTCGTGAGCCCCTTCAAACGGAGCTCACGAGCGGACAGCAGAACGCTAGTGTGAAAGTAGCCTAAGGCGCTGGTGGATGTGACTTAAGGACCAGCGCCGTACATGTACGGTGGGCTGATCGAGCAAATGCAGGACCTGCGCCCCCGCCCAATCGGTGGCATGGACATGGCAGTCACTGACAGCCGGGCCCATGCTGCATACGCCGGCATCGGTAAAGACACCGATGCCGGCGTATTAACCCCTTGTATGCTGCGGCAAAGCTGACCGCGGCATGCAGAGGGTTTGCAGAGGGTACGAGTGCCCTATGCATCTCCATCGGGTCCCCACACTGCATTGGGGGGGCACGTTGGCAGAGAAGGCAAGCCCTATTTTTTATTTTTTTGTCTGATTGTTTTATCTAGGGGCTTATTTTTGATGCTTAGGCATCAGGGCTTGCCTTCTGTGGAAGCCTTTGAAATCCAGCCCTTAGGCTGACAGTTTACAGCCAATGCATAAGGCCTCATGCACACGACCGTGCTGTATTTTGCGGTCTGCAAACCGCGGATCCGCAAAAAACAGAAACCGCCCGTGTTCTTCCGCAATTTGCGCCGGCAATATAAATGCCTATTCTTGTCCGCAAAACGCGGACAAGAATAGGACATATTATATTTTTTTAGCGGGGCCACGGAACGGAGCCACGGATGCGGACAGCACACGGAGTGCTGCACGCGGATGCGGACCCAAACAACGGTCGTGTGCATGAGGCCTTACAATACAGATTGTATTGTAATGCATTGCAGAGGTGATCAGACCCCAGAAGTTGAAGTCCCAGAGTGGGACAAAAAAAAAAAAAGTATAAAAAAATATAGTTTTTTAAAATAAAGTAAAGTTTCAGGTAAAAAGAAAAAAAAGCCCCTTTCCAAAAATAAAACACATAAAATTGTAAAAAAAAAATTGAAGAAAAGGAAAAACAGACATATTAGGTATTGCTGCATCCGTAATGACCATCTCTATAAAAAAAATCACATGATCTACCCCCTCACACGAACGCCGTAGAAAGAATTAAATAGAAACTGTGCTAAAACAACCATTTTTTGTCACTTTACATCACAAAAAGTGCGACACCAAGCGATCAAAAAGGCATATGCCCCCCAAAATAGTAACAATCAAACCGTCAACTCATCCTACAAAAAATAAGCCCCTAGATAAAACAATCGGACAAAAAAAGCAAAAATGGCTTTCAGAATAGGGAGACAGTAAAACATGATTTCTTTTTTTTTTAATGCTTTTATTGTGTTAAAAGTGAAAAAAATAAAAAAAAGTTGACATATTAGGCATCGCCGTGTCCATACAAATCAGGTATATTAAAATATCACATGACCTAACCCCTCAGATGAACACCGTAAAAAAAAAAAAAGCGATGTCAAGCAATTTTTTGTCACCTTACATCATAAAAAGTGTAATACCAAGCGATAAAAAATTCATACGCATCCCAAAATAGTACCCATTAAACTGTCATCTCATCCCGCAAAAAATGAGACCCTTCCTAAGACAATCGCCATAAATAATTAAATAAACTATGGCTCTCAGAATATGGAGACACTAAAACTGTCACGCTTCTGTGTGGGAGGGAAATGCCACACTGAGCATAGGAGGGAAAGGGAATACCGGAATAAGGCGTGGAAACTAGGAAAGGAAGATGGACACCTCCTAGAGAAATCTCTAACTCCAGTTCTGACAGACTACCAATATGAACAGGCCCCAAAGGTAGGCAAGTTCATACACAGATACCTAGAATGCTATCTCACCCTTTAGAACCCTGGAACCAATGTCAGGACTGAGTCTACCTTTTCCCTCCAAAGGGAAAGACGAATAGGAGTCTCGCTCAGGCCTAATGACAAACTACATGGAAAGGCAACACACACATAAAAAAATACAAAAAGGTAAAGGAAACACTTACCGTATCTTCAATGAAGCTTTGGTAGCACCAGGAACTCAGCTGAGAACCAAACACAAGTCCAACAGAAGCTATAAACCGCATAGCATAGTGGGAGTAACAACAATAAATAGAGAAGGTAAAATTACCATAATAGCCACACCAGAAACAACACAGACACATTTGATCCAAAAGGAAAACATGTCAGATCAAACCACGTGTTGCCATTCTCGCAGATCTTCTGCCACCTGTCGCGGGAACGTCCGTATGATGTCCGTGGCAAAAACATGATTTTTTTGTTTTGTTTCAAAAATGCATTTGTTGCGTAAAACTTAAATAAATAAAAAAAGTATACATAATAGGTATTGCCATGTCCGTAACAACCTGTTGTATAAAAATATCACATAACCTATCCCCTCAGGTGAACACCGTAAATTTTTTTTTATTAAAAAGTGTGTCAAAAAGCAATTTTTTGTCACCTTAAATCGCAAAAAGTGTAATACCAAGTAATCAAAAAAGTCATATGCACCCTAAAATAGTACCAATCAAACCGTCATCTCATACCCAAAAAATTAGCACTTACATAAGAGAGTAGCCCAAAAAATAGAAAACTATGGCTTTCAGAATATGGAGACACTAAAAAGTCATTTTTTTTTTCTAAAATGCTTTATTATGTAAAACTGAGACAAACAACAACAAAAAAGTAGTCATATTTGGTATTGTCGCATCCGTAACAACCTGCTATAAAAATAGCACATGATCTAACCTGTCAGATGAACATTTTAAAAAAAACAAAAAATAAAAACTGTGCCAAAACAGCTATTTTTTGTTACCTTACCTCACAAAAAGTGTAATATAGAGCAACCCAAACTTATTTGTACCCTAAAATAGTACCAACAGAACTGCCACCTTATCCCATCGTTTCCAAAATGGGGTCACTTTTTCTACTCTAGGGGTGCATCAGGGTGTCTTTAAATGTGACATGGCAACTTAAAATTATCCCAGTGAAATCTGCCCTCCAAAAACCACATGGTGCTCCTTTCCTTCTGTGCCCTGCCGTGTGCCCATACAGCAGTTTATGGAGTGTTTCTGTAAACTAAAGAATCAGGGTAATAAATATTGAGTTTTGTTTGGCTGTTAACCCTTGCTTTGTTAGCGGAAAAAATGGATTAAAATGCAAAATCTGCCAAAGTGAAATTCTGAAATTTTATCTACATTTTCCTTTAATTCTTGTGGAACACCTAAAGGGTTACAAAGTTTGTAAAATCAGTTTTAAATACATTGAGGGGGTGTAGTGTAGTTTCTAAAATGGGGCCATTTATGGGTGATTTCTGTTTTGTAAGCCCCACAAAGTGACTTCAGACCTGAATTGGTCCTTAAAAATTGGGTTTTAGAAACCTTCTTCTTTAAAAATTTTTAAGATTTGCTTCTAAACTTCTAAGCCTTCTAACGTCCCCAAAAAAGGAATGTAATTTGCAAAATGATCCAAACATGAAGTAGACATATGGGAAATGTAAAATAATTTTATGAGGTATAACTATCTGTTTTAACAGCAGAGAAATTGAAATTTTGAAAATTGTTCAAAATGTTTGGTAAATTTGGTATTTTTTTATAAATAAAAATGAAATATTTTTACTCAAATTTACCACTGTCATGAAGTACAATATGTAAGGAGAAAACAATCTCAGAATGGCTTGGATAAGTAAAAGCATTTTAAAGTTATCACCACATACTGTAAAGTGACACATGTCATATTTGCAAAAAAATGGCAGGGCCCTAAAGGGGTAATGGGGTCCATCAGGCTTTACTGCAGTTGTACTTCAAGAATAGTGCAGTCTTCAGAGCTTTTCCATTTGTAAACATTCTAGAACCCTTGACGAACCTCATTATAGTCAATAGGTTTCAGGATTTGCTAATAAGTATCAAGGTTGCATCCCATGCCCGTCACTGTTCCTCTATCTTGGGTGGGCACAGGCACCCCTCATCTCACCATCCTGTTGAGTCTTTGGTAAACTGGACTCATCTGTCCCCAACAGTTTCCTTGTGGTTGGTCCGGTCACCAGAGTCCTTTTCTTTCCCCTCCACAGCAAACTCAGGCCTGTGCTTTCCAACTAGGCCTCTTCCTTCTGTCTATAGGGTGTGCACACTCTCCTCAGCTCTTAAAGAGCCAGCAAGCACATCTTAATTTTCAACAGCCAATGGCTGGTAACCCTGGCATGTGCTGTTCTGTTTGTCCGCCTGTGCACTAATTTCTGTCTGTTTCTTGACTCTAACCCTCAGCTGCTGACCTGAACTTTGCCTGATTACCTTATTGACCCTTTGCTGCCTGCCCTGACAAAATATTTGTGTCCTGGATTTGCACATACTCTGCCTGCCCTGACCTCGGCTGGTCCCTGACTACAGTTTTGATTGACTTCTCTTACCACCATGGGCCAGCTGTCAACCACACAGGGAGTACTGCAAGCAGAAGCAGCCTAGTACCTCCCGTGCAACAAAGTACAGATCCTTGTAAAGGGGTTAAAGGGTTATAGCCAGGGGACTGCAAGGATAATGTGCTGAGGATTAGCCTAAAGTCAAACCTGTTGTTTGGCATAGTGCTTCCACACCCACTGCTTATAACACTATGTACTGTATTTGAAAATTGATCCATCATAGCTATCATTACACAACATATTTCATTCCTTAAGAATTCATGTTCTTACAACTTTATTGTCATTTAGGAAGGCACCCACACTGCAGTGTCTGTTATGAGCAGGGGAGGCCAGTATATAAGAGGCAGCCTAAAAGAAGCAGTTACCCTCTTATTTAGATTGAGCACTTCCCGCTCATCTGCCTGGGGCTTCTGAGCAGAGTATAAATGTAGCTAGTTCCTACACCGCCCTGAACATTGAAGGCTTAGTCAAGCCCAGGAGAGACAGCTCTGTTAGTGTTAGGGACCCATCTGCAGAATCCATTTTACTCCCTGGAAAATGTCTAAGGCGTACCGATACGCCTTAGACTTTACCCTGCCATTCATCAACGCAGTGAGTGCTGTGAACGGCAAAGGCAGTGCAGCAATGCTGCTGCTGCTGCCTGAAACAACCAATAACAAGGCTCCTTACAGTGAGGAGCTTTGTGATTGGTCAGTTTGAGCGGGATGTTGGAGCTTATGGCACACTGCTCTGAAGTGAGGAAGGAGGCGTGCGATCCTAACTGGCGGGGTAAGTGGCCTTGCTGTGAAATTTAGTGGGGATCTGAGTGCCTTGTTTTTCTCTATAATGATGAGTCTGAAGCGCTCAGCCGAGCACTGTCTCTCCTCCCTGCTGAGTGCGGTAGTGAAGACGGCCTCAATAGGAGGTCTAAGGGACCGTCTTCACTACCGCGCTCAGCAGTGAGGAAAAGTGGCTGAGCGCTTCAGACTCCTGCTTATAGAAGTGAGCGAGGGTCTCAGCGCTGGACACGCCAACATGAGACCTCCATAACGGACAGACCTATCACCCGTAGACCTCTGTCACCTGTCAGCTTTCCTATGAATCCATCAATGATAATTTATTGCAGCATGTTCTATCAGACGCTGAACTAGAGATATTTTTTTCTATAAGGATTTCTTCTGTAATGCGGCACTGCATGGCGGCACGTGGTGCTACAAGGACTGCATGTGGCCATTTACAGCCTCCAGGACATACAGTACCTCTGCCAAGCGCATGAAGTCTTCACTGTAAGACTGTAAAATCCAATAACCACAGTGGTGGTCGCAATTTTGTGGCATAAGATTGGGGGACCTGGTCATGGAAGACAAACTCTCGTTTATAGCAAGATCAATCATAACACAAAATTACAGCATCTAGATCAGGGATCAGCAACCTCCAGCACTCCAGCTATTCTGAAACTACAACTCCCAGTATCCTCCTTTCACTTCTTTGGGAGTTACAAGAACAGCTGAGCAAGTGTGCATGCTAGGTGTTGTAGCTTCACAGCAGCTGGAGTGCCAATGTTTGCTGCACCCTAGATCTACAGGCAAGCCTGGTGGTTATCACTGCATGATTACATCATCCAGATCCACAACAAGTGACTGTGGCGGTGCGAGCATCTGGCACCAAAGATATGTGCCTAGGTCTTTTGCTTGTGCCCTTGCCACCAGCATGCACCACCATCCATTGTGCCTGTGTCCTGCTCTGCCAGTGCCTCAGGTCTCTGCAGAGTCTACCAACAGCCCCGGTGGCATGACATACCCAGCTGAGAGCTCATCTACCAGGACATAACTTTGGTGGGCAGCAATGGCCAAGTGATGGATGGCAAACCCCAGTGACCAGCGGCACAGAAAAAGCAGCAAAAATTCTGGGGAATCAATTCTTGTGCCTATATTGTACCATTCCTCTATTATTCCCACTAGAACTTATAAACAAATTGCTAGTAGTTTGCAATAAAGGTCCAGCGGGGGGTTACCAGTTGACAGCACTGATTGAATAATATCAGGCTGTGCAGTGACACCCCCATCTGGACCTTCAATGCAAACTGCTAGCAAGTCATTCATAACTAATAGCAGAAATAAGAGAAATGGTACAACATAAAGTCCTAAGAGTAGATGCTCCAGGATTGTTATTACATGGGGGGTGCAAGTAGTTTCCAAAACGGACAAATCTGAAGAGGTCAGGGGTCCTCTTTAACGACAGGTGATAAATATCTATCTTGGGACAAACCCTTTAAACCTCATAAAATCACTGCAACAGTGACCTCAGTGGTACCGACCCCCCTCAGCGCAACAGTGACCTCAGTGGTACCGACCCCCTCAGAGCAACAGTGACCTCAGTGGTACCGACCCCTCAGAGCAACAGTGACCTCAGTGGTACCTACCCCCTCAGAGCAACAGTGACCTCAGTGTTACCGACCCCCTCAGAGCAACAGTGAGCTCAGTGGTACCGACCCCCTCAGAGCAACAGTGACCTCAGTGGTACCGACCCCCTCAGAGCAACAGTGACCTCAGTGGTAACGACCCCCTCAGAGCAACAGTGACCTCAGTGGTAACGACCCCCTCAGCGCAACAGTGACCTCAGCTAAATTTAAAACTGTTTAAATTTGCTATTTATGCATGGAAGACAGTTCTAGAGTACTAGTAATGGTTTCCCTGCATAACTAGCAACCCCTTAATGTTATGTAGGCCTTCGTATTAACTATTTGAATTACTATAACTTTCGTACTCCTCATCGGCTGAAAATACTCCTCAAAAATGGTAAGAGGAATATTTTTACTCTTCCAGAAAAAATGTAGCGTGACCACTGCTCTTCTCTAGAGACTTTTGTCATAGGGTCATTTAAAAAATGACTGGCAGAGGAAGAGGCAGGCACTTCCGCAGGAGTGTAGGGGCCGGTACAGGAGCACCCGGCCGGAGCCTAAGTGGGAAGTTGCAAAAGGTGTGTGCGATTACGTCAAAGGACGCACCAGACTTGGTTGAGAGGCTCACTCAGCCTTCCGCTTCTGCACCCTCCTTATCCTCTCTATCTGCACCCTCTTCACTCTCTGCTGTGTGCACACCCAAAGACACCACCACCACCACCACCATATACCCTCCGCTTAAGTCACAGGAATTATTTTCCGATCCATTACAAGACATTTCCGATGCGCAGCCATTCTTTGCATCGGATCAGGAAGAGGAGGTAGCAACGGCCGCCACTCAGCAGTCTGACGACAGTACCCAGATCAGCCCAAGGAGGTTGGTCTCCGCTGTTGCTGCCTATTCCGTTATCTCTAATGTCAGTGGTGGTGAAGGTGACGATGATAACGTGTCAATGGAAGTCACATTGGTGCCCACAAGAGAGGAAGAAGAGGGGAGTTCAGAGGGAGAGATGGACCAGTAGATAGGGAGGAGAAGAAGGCAGAACTTATATTGCACAGGAGGTAAAAAGCAGACTGCTAATGTATCAGGAGCGAGCCATCTACCATGCACGGTCACATCTGGCGCTCCCAGGACGCCGGCACATTGCTGCGCAGTATGGGCTTTTTTTAACGTCTCCGCTGCTGACAATAGTGTTGCCATCTGCAGCCTTTGCTGTCAATGCATAAGTCGCGGTAAGCCATACATTCACCTAGGGACGACTGCCTTAAGAAGCCACACTCCAGGCGCTCACCATCCAGCCTGTTCTCCTCCTTCTCCTCTCTACTCCTAATTGTCCTCCACTCCACCTTCCATCGTGCTGTCCTCACGTTTATCTGGCAAAAGGCAGGCTTCTATGGCCCAAATGTTCGAGCGTAAATAGATGATGACGCTGGATAACCCTCTTGCCCAACGGTTGACTGCTGGCTTGTCGGAACTGCTAGCCTGACAACTACTGCCATATCAACTGGTGGATTTGTGGAAGGTCTCAGGAAGGAAATATTTCTCCCAGAAGGGCATCCCAGAGCTATATGGCCACGTTCAGTGGCAAGTGAATGTATCTCTGGCACACAGTATCGGTGCCAAGATACATCTGACCACAGACACGTGGACTAGTAAACACGGGCAAGGAAGGTACATAACTTTTACTGCCCACTGGGTGAACCTTCTGATGGCTGTCAAGCATGCAACCCATGGCACCCATGTGGATTTGGTGTTACCACCACTGATTGCATGCAGGCCTGCCTGTTCATCTCCTCCTCCTACTCTCTCTCCTCCTCAGCTGACTCCTCCTTTTCCGCTGCTACCGTCTCTTCCGCTGCGCACCCCCCCAAGATCCCCAGAACCTATTCAACGTACCAGGTGAGACATTGCCATGCTGTGCTGCTTCTGTTGTGCCTGGAAGCCAAGAGCCACACTGGTCCTGCACTCCTTTCAGGAGTCTGAAGAGGAGTCAGAGGAGGATGGGGCGGATAAGGAGGAGCAAGAAGAGCATGCTTTAAACCTTTCTGGGATCCCTGGTGTTGTCCGTGGATGGGGGAAGGAGAACGAGGACTACATTATCCTGGATGATGAGCAGGAGCCAGGCCGCTACACCGCTTCCAGTTTAGTGCAAATGGGGCTTTCATGCTCCAGTGTTTTAAGAGGGGACCCCCCGTATAAAAAGCATAAAGGGCAAGGACCAGTACTGGGTGGCAACTAGTGTTGATCACGAATATTCGAATTGCAAATTTTAATCGCGAATATCGGCACTTCGAGAATTTGTGAATATTTAGAATATTGCAAAATATATTCGTAAAACGCGAATATTTTATTTTATTTTTTAAATACCAGTTCATGCGAATCACGCAATCAAGAAAACAATGCCTGGAGATCACGAATTCGCGAATTCTCGAATATATGGCGAATATTCGTCCAAATATTAGTGAAATATTGCGAATTCGAATATTGCCCCTGCCTCTCATCACTAGTGGCAACGTACTTAGACCCCTGGTACAAACAAAAAATTGCAGAAATTTTACCACCATCACAGAGGGCTGACAGAATGCAGCACTTTCAGGCCTTGCTTCGAGAAATGCTGCATTCTGCTTTTGCGGGCACTGGCAGAGGAATTTTCACTCACAGAGAAACTGTTGCGGGTACCAATCCAACAGCGAAGGCAAGAAGAGGGCGATTTGAAGATGTGTTGATCACTTCTGATATGAGATCATTCTTTCAGCCAACCCATCGACAGCTATCCTCCGGATCCAGCCTCAGGGAATGCCTAGACCGACAGGTGTTCGACTACATCGGGTTAACGGCCGATGTGGACACTCTGAGAAGCGATAAATCCCTGGACTACTGGGTGGGCAGGCTTGACCTGTGGCCAGAGCTGGCACAATTTGCCATGGAACTGTTGGCTTGCCCCTCATCCAGTGTCCTGTCCGAAAGGACATTCAGCGCAGCTAGGGGGATCGTGACCGATAAGCGCACTCGCCTAGCTCATGACAGTGTGGACTACCTCACATTTCTAAAAATTAATGAGGCATGGATCTCGGAGGAATTCAACACATGTGACGAGTAGACCATGTTTAATTCAAATTCCTCATGACAGCCCACAAATATCCGCCACCACCCAGAACAGTTCATGATCCCTGTCTTAGGTAAATAAAGCGGCATAAAAGGCCTTTTATGTCCGTTGAATGCCAAATTTTTGGGGCCTGTACTAGTGGCCGACACTTACTTATTAATCCTATGAATGCCTAATGTACCTCCAGCCACAGAATACAAAGTTCTTTGCTGTCAGGTGAATGCCTGTTGGCTAATTTTTGGGGCCTGTACTGGTCGACACTTACTCATTTATCCTGTGAATGCCTAATTTTGCTGACTGGAATTGAAAATCAATGGGTCTGTAACCGTTCCGCTAAATTGCGAACCCATTTTACAGACGTGTGAATGGACCCTATATGTATTTGACATGTATTTACCGTCTGCTGTTAGTTCTGGCTGATTTAGGCCGAGCTATTACAATAAAACATAGCAATTTTACAAAAACCAAAATACACGTTATAACTATATAAACGATTTATATAAATTATAAATTTAAGGCAACTTTTCCTATAGCAGGAGCATCTCCTGCACCCCCTTCATGGCCTGGCGGTGCCTCTCCTCCATGGCCTTTATCCGCTCCTGAATGGCCCGTATATCTTGGTGCTGCTCCTTCTGCATTTTTGCCACTTTGACCTTCAATGTCTTCAGTACTGTTGGGGGAAAAAAAAATATAAACATTATTTTCAATTCTTATTAAACCTTTAAACCTTTATTTTGTGGTGCATATGACTTTTTGATTGCTTGTCCAAAAAATGACTTTTTGGAGAGTTTTTTTTAGAGATGGGACGGGGGATTCGTCGAATCCACGAATCCCTCGAATCTTGCTGGATTCATGGGATTCGTGGACTCGAATCCCGATGTAATTTACTGGATACGAATCCGACGAATCCCGGTGGTGCCCAGATTGGTGGTGGCGGCGGCAGGGCAATCTAGAAGATGAGCGCTTCGCTGCTGTGACAGGGGAGGGAGAGGCGTTTCCTTTCCCTGTTCCTCTGATAAAATGCCGGCACAAGGCCCGCAGCCTATCAGAGGCCAGTGCAGGCGGCGCGATGACGTCATCGCGCCGCCTGAGCCGTACATCGCTGGACACAGGCCAGAAGAGGCCTGCATCGCAGCGGAGGTAAATAAAAGTGTTTTTTTTATTTTTTATCTGTTACTGGCACATTGGCGAGGGGGAGAGGTGAGAGGCACTATGATACTACTGGCACATTTGGGGGGGAGGCACTATGACACTGGCACATTATGGGGGGAGATGGCACTGATACTACTGGCACATTGGGGGGGAGGCACTATGATACTGGCACATTATGAGGGGAGATGGCACTATGATACTGGCACATTATGGGGGGAGATGGCACTATGATACTACTGGCACATTGGGGGGGGAGGCACTATGACACTGGCACATTATGGGGGGAGATGGCACTGATACTACTGGCACATTGGGGGGGAGGCACTATGATACTGGCACATTATGAGGGGAGATGGCACTATGATACTGGCACATTATGGGGGAGATGGCACTATGATACTACTGGCACATTGGGGGGGAGGCACTATGATACTGGCACATTATGAGGGGAGATGGCACTATGATACTGGCACATTGGGGGGGGAGATGGCACTATAATACTGGCACATTGGGGGGGAGATGGCACTATGATACTGGCACATTATGGTGGGAGATGGCACTATAATACTGGCACATTGGGGGGTGGCACTATGATACTGGCACATTGGGGGGGAGATGGCACTATGATACCGGCACATGGGGGGGAGGAGAGAGGCACTCCGCACTTGATACTGGCACATGGGGGGAGGAGAGAGGCATTTGATTCTGGCACATGATTAGTGGGGCATCTATGGGGACACTTACTGGCACATTATTGGGTGGCACTGTGGGGCCACTTCTTATTGGCACATAATTGGGGTGCACTATGGGGGCATCTACTGAGGCCACAAAGAAGGGGTATTTTATATGGGGGCTCTGTGTGGTACTAGTATTATCAGGGATATTATCTGTTTCTGCAGTATAGTATTGGGGAGCACAGTGGAACAGTATTGGGGGTGTTAGGATGATTTGTCCAGAAGATGAAAGGATGATGGAAAAGTAGTAAACTAAGATTTTTTTTGTCAAACTGCAGAGACGAAAAATGGCTGAAAATGGTGGTCTGGTCTGAAGGTCTGAAAGGAGAAGATGAGGAAAGAGAACATCTACATCCAAGGTGACGTCACTGGATGTAAGAGGTATGTGGCGCTGTATTACCCTGTATGTTCTGTAGTGATAGGAGCAGGGGCGTAACGATCGCGGTCATATAGGGTTCGACCGTGACTGGGAGGTGGAGGTTCAGACAAACTGACGCGGTCTGACTTTGTTTCTTACACCGTTCACACAATTATGTACAGGATTCGTAGGATTCGAGATTCGAAAGATTCGATATATTCGAGAACCTTTTCGGATTCGGATTTGAAAAAAATTGGATTCGTCCCACCCCTAGTTTTTTTTATATTTTTTTGTTTTCAAAGGTGTCCACCTGAGCAGTTACTTCGTATGATATTTTTATACAGCTGGATGTTACAGATGCGACAAGACCTAATATGACCTAATAACCTTATTTTTTTGTTATTTCTGTTTTACACAATAAAAGCATTGTTGAAGCAAAAACAATTCATTCTCCATAGTTTGAGAGCCATATTATTATTTTTATTCGGCGATTGTCTAATGGTAGGGTCTCATTTTTGTCCGAATGAAATGACAGATTGGTACTATTTTGGGGGGCATATGCCTTTTTTGATAGCTTGGTGTTGCAGTTTTAGTGATGTTAGGTGACAACATTTTTTATTTATTTTTATTGTTTCAAATTTTTTTTTTTTTACAGTGTTCACCTGAGGGGTTAGGTCATAGGATATTTTTATAGAGACGGTCGATATGTACACGGCGGTACAAAATATGTCTGTTTTATTTAAAGTCTTTTTACACATTGACAATTTAAATCAATGTGTTAGTGATATTTATGATGATTATATAGTTTATTAGTTTGTGATATTTCAGTACAGTATAATTTTATTTTGTTTGTTAGTTAGTGATAGTTCAATAGAGTTTAATATTATTTATTTGTTAAGTTAATGGTTTTAATGTAGATTAAAGTTATTGTCCATTGTTCTTTTTTTTTTTGTATTACTATAATGTATGTTGTCCCCTCATTGTTGGCCCTTTTAATGTTTATGTACATGTTATGGATACATAATTATATTGCTATGTGCACATATTTACCCTCCTGGCGGGGGCTGGTGATCGCCTCCTCTTCCTCCGAGTCCTGAGATGGGGAGGTGCTGGAGTGTCCAGCACTTTCCACCTCCACCTCTTTCACTTCTCCCACATCTGGTGGGGGTGGCTCAATAGGCTGGGAGGGTCCGGCCTCCTCTCCCTCCTCTTCCTCCTCAACCTCCACCACCTCCACGGCCTCCGCCGATCGCCTTCTCCGAATGGAGGGAATAGGAACTTCTGTAATCACAGAATGTTCAGATTTTAGAGAAACAACTCAGAAATCTTAACAACATTAGATATAAAGAAATTCCAATATATAATTGCAGTGGCTGCCAGCTTTATGCCGCATAACTCAATCAAAAATGAACAGCATACAAACAGACATCCCCTCCACAGTGTCTTGATGAAACAATAGGGAGAGAGGAGGCCCATGGGATGGGATTATCTCCTTAGTGTATCATAGGATGATCTACCGTATTTTTCGCCCTATAAGACGCACCTAGGTTTTTGGGGCGGAAAATAAGAAAAAAAATATTTTTAACCAAAAGGTGTGCTGTGTGTTTGGTGGGTTTGGAACTAATGGTGGTCTGTGGATGGCACTATTACTGGAGATCTGTGGATGACGGACACTGTTATGGGGTGGATCTGTGGATGACGGACACTATTATGGGGGGATCTGTGTATGACGGACACTGTTATGGGGGGGATCTGTGGCTTGCACTGTTACAGGGGGAATCTGTGGTTGGCACTGTTACAGGGGGGATCTGTGGATGGCAATGTTACAGGGGGGATCTGTGGATGGCAATGTTACAGGGGGGATCTGTGGATGGCACTGTTACAGGGGGGATCTGTGGATGGCACTGTTACAGGGGGGATCTGTGGGTGGCACTGTTATATATGTGCCATCCACAGACCCCCCCACCCCATAACAGTGCCATCCATAGACCCCCCCAGCCCATAACAGTGCCATTCACAGACCCCCCAGCCCATAACAGTGCCATCCACAGACCCCCCAGCCCATAACTGTGCCATCCACAGATGTCCCCCATAAAAATGTCATCCACAGATCCCCCCCCCCCCCCCCCGCCGCTCCGGTATACTAATATAAGATGTCTTATTCAATTAATAGTTATTAAACATGCCCCCCAACTCCTAATAGTACCTTACATCCTAACAGCTTCTGTACAATGCCGGCAGGCAGGCTGGGCAGCCGGCGCGTCCCTCACTGACGTCACTTGCCTGCGCCGCCTGCTTCATTCATAAAGTAGGCGGCGCAGGCACGTGACATCAGGGAGTTACGCTGCCGCCCGTCCGGCCTGCCTGCCTGCATTCTACAGAAGCGGTTAGGATGTAAGGTACTATTAGGAGTGAGGGGGTATGTTTAATAACTATTAATTGGATAAGACATCTTATATTAGTATACCGGAGCGGCGGGGCGGGGCTATAGTACACTGACTGCACCGCCACGCCGCTATTGCCGACCCCAGCTCTTCCTCCCAGTCCCTCCCCGAGTCCCCGCTCGCTCGTACATCGCAGCTTGCGATGTAAAACTGCAAGCATTCGCCCCATAAGACGTAGGGGCATTTCCCCCCCATTTTGGGGGGGGGGAGTGCGTCTTATGGGGCGAAAAATACGGTACTTCTCTACACCAGAGTCGGCTACTTCTTAATCCCATCACTAACACAATAGAACAAAGGGACAAATAAACTAACACATTCATTGGGAGTCTCAGAGCAGAGTTAACCCTTATTGCGTTTATGGATTCACACCATGCAACTTTAATGGGGAATAGGAAAGATGTGGCCTATAAACTCAACCAATAAATCATGGTTTATAGTTCACTCTAACCCAAATAGGTTAGAGTGGGGGTCTCCATAGTCCTGGGTCCATAGCCCGTAGGAAGGAGGCTAGCCCTCAGGCTTCTACTGCAGACCCAGTGATGGTTCAGTCCGTCACTTGTACGAAATCAGCTGGTTACATCCAAAATCTTTATCGCGCTGTGTGTTTAAATATATATATTTGTGCATGTCTGATCTGCAACTACAGGAAACATTTGGTTAAAGTTATAGCTGCCAAAGGAGGTTCAACCAGTTATTAAATACAAGGGTTCACATACTTTTTCCACTTGCACCACAAATGTTTACATGGTGTGTTCAATAAAAACATGGTAACATTTAATTCTTTGTGTGTTATTAGTTTAAGAAGACTGTGATTGTCTATTGTTGTGACTTAGATGAAGATCAGATCACATTTTATGACCAATTTGTGCAGAAATCCATATGATTCCAAAGGGTTCACATACTTTTCTTGCAACTGTATACACACCTATTTTGAAAGGCCCCAAAGGCTGCAACACGTAAGCAAGAGGCATCACTAACTAAACACTGCCATGAAGACCAAGGAACTCTCCAAATAAGTAAGGGACAATGTTGTTGAGAAGTACAACTCAGGGTTAGGTTATAAAAAAATACCCAAATCTTTGTTGATCCCCAGGAACACCATCAAATCTATCATAACAAAATGGAAAGAACATGGCACAACAGCAAACCTGCCAAGAGACAGTCGCCCACCAAAACAGGGCAAGGAGGGCATTAATCAGAGAGGCAGCACAGAGACCTAAGGTAACCCTGGAGGATCTGCAGAGTTCCACAGCAGTGACTGGAGTATCTGTACATAGGACGACTATAAACCGTACACTCCATAGAGTTGGGCTTTATGGCAGAGTGGCCAGAAGAAAGCAATTACTTTCAGTTAAAAACAAAAAGGCACATTGAGAGCTTGCAAAAAGGCCGGTGGGAAACTCCCAAAATGTATGGAGGAAGGTGCTCTGGTCCGATGACACTAAAATTGTACTTTTCAACACTCAAAGTAAACGCTATGTCTGGCACAAAGCCAACATATCACATCACCCAAAGAACACCATCTCCACAATGAAACATGGTGGTGGCAGCATCATGCTGTGGGGATGTTTTTCAGCAATCGGGACTGGGAAACTGGTCAGAGTTGAGGGGAAATATGGACAGGGATATTCTTGAGCAAAACCTGTACCACTCTATCCGTGATTTGAGGCTAGGATGGAGGTTCACCTTCCAGCAGGACAATGCCCCCAAACACACTGCTAAAGCAACACTTGAGTGGTTTAAGGGGAAACATGTAAATGTGTTGGAATGGCCTAGTTACAGCCCAGATGTCAATCCAATATAAAATCTGTGGTCAGACTTAAAGATTGCTGTTCACAAGCGCAAAACATCCAACTTGAAGGAGCTAGATCAGTTTTGCAAGGAGGAATGGGCAAAAATCCCAGTGTTAAGATGTGGCAAGCTCATAGAGACTTATCCAAAGCGACTTGGAGCTGTGATTGCCGCAAAAGGTGGCTCTACAAAGTATTGACTTTAAGGGGGTGAATAGTTATGCACATTGACCTTTTCTGTTATTTTGTCCTATTTGTTGTTTGCTTTACAATTAACAAATTTAAAAAAAGTTCTAAGTTGTGGGCATGTTCTTCAAATTAAATGATGCAAATCCTCAAACAATCCATGTTAATTCCATGTGAGGCAACAAAAAAAAACAAAGTCAAGGGGGGGTGAATATTTTTGATTAGCATTACTGTATACATTACAGAGTGTTGGCAAAACATACAAAAGTTATTTACGCATCTACCTGGGAATTCTTCATCCCGGATTCGTTTTATAAACCGGGGGTGTCTGCGCTTCATGTCTGACCATTTTTTTATGATTGCCAGACGTCGGTGTTTGAGACCCGTTTTGCGCCAGATCTCAAATGCCAGCTCCCGCACAATCAGCTGCTTCTCGGCGTGGGACCGGGTGCGGTCGTATCATCCGCTGCAAGATAAAAATGTAAGCATATAATCCCAGTTTTTAACAATAATAGTATTGAAAATAATTTACTCAAGTAAACTGCAAAAAGTATTTAAGTCTTTGAAGTGGAAATATTAAATTTAGGCCGCCTACACACGGGCGTGTTTTCTCACAACTACGGACCATACAAACATGGCCTGCCATCCTGCAGAGTGGACGAGTGCACAGTGTCATTGGTTGCTATGACACCGTGCGCTTCCGGCCACCACCGCTGCACTGTGATACACTTGTATGATCTATACAAGTGTATTACTGTACAGCGGTGGCGGCAAGAAGCGCACGGCGTCATAGCGAGTTAGCAACCAATGACGACGTGCGCTCACCCACTCTGCAGGACAGTAGCCCAGGTTTTTACGGTCCGTAGTTGGGAAAAATCAAGCGACCTTACTTCCACATCCCAAAATCGAAATGTGGATAAGCAAACTGTCAAATAATGTAGCACCATTGTATGCCTGTTGCGGTGGGGAACACTCTTATCGTTTGCAAGAAATTGCTTAAAGTAACGTAGGACACCTCATATCTGGAAACTGAGGTACAAGTCAATTAGCAAAGTGCAGAGTAAGGCCCTTTTACCCGGGTGAGAATGCCACGCGGGTGCAATGCGTGTCGTGAATGCATTTCACCCACACTGAATCCGGACCCATTCACTTCAATGGGGCTTTGCAGATGAGCAGTGATTTTCACGCATCACTTGTGCTTTGAGTGAAAATCGCAGTATGTTCTATATTCTGCGGTTTTCACGCAACGCAGGCCCAATAGAAATGAATGGGGATGCGTGAGAAGCGCAAGTGCGGAAGCAATGCAATTTTTCACACATGGTTGCTAGGAGATGATGTTAGTAAATTGAAGATCCTTCTATCTTCATTCAGCAGGACCTGCGCTGATGTCACTGTGCTCACCACGCGGTGAGCGTGAATACGTCATCAAAGGTCCTTTGGCAGGTCCTGAAAGTTGAAGATGCCGGCTGCGCGATCAAGTGGATCAGGTGAGTAAATTTTTTTTTAACCCCTCATGCCACATTTTAGTAAGCATTCTGTATTAAGAATGCTATTATTTTCCCTTATAACCATGTTGTAAGGGAAAATAATAAAATCTACAGAACACCTAACCCAAACCAGAAGTACATTGCACTCGTGCGGGAAAAAACTGAGCAACGCAATCGCAGACAAAACTAACTGAAATTACGTACGCACTTGCACGATTTTCCTTGATCGCAGAAGCAACACTTCCAGACCTAATCCGGAGACGCTCATCTGCAAGGGGCCTAAGAAAGATTGCCTTAACCATTTCAAAGACACCTCTTGACCTATGATTACCTGTGCAGCTGTGAGACCTGAAACATCTTGAGGAGACTGCATCAGCCGGTCCATTGCAAGTAAGACCCGTCCTGATCTGTTTGCATTCGAATTCTTCAACAAAGAAAATGTTTTCTGCACGACTGTCTCCTCATCATTGGTTCCTGGACTACATTTGCACCGCAAGGTGCTGTTCTCATGACAACAGGGACCCTGCCTTGCACTGTAAAACCGTCAACTTCAGGGGCACCTTGACGCTTGCGCCATCAGGCTGGAAGATCCCAAGAACTGGAGTGTGCCCTTCCCATCACTGCACGCTGGCCCAGGGAGCTTTAGAGCCATGAGTACGACTACTGCACCCATCTAGCCGCTCACACACTCACATGCTCTCCTGCATCCCACTGCTGCAGAAATGCTTTGACTTGGGTTCGGATCAATCCACAGAGCAGTGACATCCAACCTGTGGCACTCCATCTGTTGCAAACCTACTGTACAACTCCCACATTTCTGTGACAGCTGGACATATCCCCATTTTCACCTGTGCTGAATTGTGCAGAGAATAGGCTTTTTCTGGAGATCTGGTGACGTACCGGGCTCTCCATAGAAACATAGAATGTGTCGGCAGATAAGAACCATTTGGCCCATCTAGTCTGCCCAATATACTGAATACTATGAATAGCCCCTGGCCCTATCTTATATGAAGGATGGCCTTATGCCTATCCCATGCATGCTAAAACTCCTTCACTGTATTTGCAGCTACCACTTCTGCAGGAAGGCTATTCCATGCATCCACTACTCTCTCAGTAAAGTAATACTTCCTGATATTACTTTTAAACCTTTGCCCCTCTAATTTAAAACGATGTCCTCTTGTAGCAGTTTTTCTTCTTTTAAATATTCTCTACTCTTTTACCGTGTTACATAGTAACATAGTATATAAGGCCGAAAAAAGACATTTGTCCATCCAGTTGGCCTGTTGTCCTGCAAGTTGATGCAGAGGAAGGCAAAAAAAAACTGTGAGGTAGAAGCCAATTTTCCCCACTTAAGGGGAAAAAAATTCCTACCCAACTCCAATAAGGCAATCAGAATAACTCCCTGGATCACTGACCCCTGTCTAGTAGCTATAGCCTGTAATATTATTACACTCCAGAAATTCATCCAAGCCCTTCTTAAATTATTTTATTGTACTCACCATCACCACCTCCTTAGTCAGAGAGTTCCATAGTCTCACTGCTCTTATCATAAAGAATCATTTTCTATGTTTGTGTGCAAACCTTCTTTCCTCCAGACACAGAGGGTGTCCCCTCACCACAGTCACAGTCCTGGGGTTAAATAGATGATGGGAGAGATCTCTGTACTGTCCCCTGATATATTTATACATAGAAAAATAGATCTCCCCTCAGTTGTCTTTTTTCTAAAGTGACTAACCCTAAAGTTGATAATCTTTCAGGGTACTGTAGTTGCCCCATTCCAGTTATTACTTTAGTTGCCCTCCTCTAAACCCTCTCCAGCTCTGCTATGTCTGCCTTGTTCACAGGAGCCCAGAACTGTACATAGTACTCCATGTGTGGTCTGACTAGTGATTTGTAAAGTGGTAGGACTATGTTCTCATTACGGGCATTTATGCCTCTTTTGATGCAACCCATTATCTTATTGGCCTTGTCAGCAGCTGCCTGGCACTGGTTTTTACTGCTTACTTTGCTGTTTATTAAAATTTCTAGGTCCTTTTCCCTGTTGGTTTTACCCAGTGTTTTAAAATTTAGTATGTACGGGTGATTTGCATTATTCCTTCCCATGTGCATAACCTTACATTTGTCAGTGTTAAACCTCATCTGCCACTTATCTGCCCAAGCTTCTAATCTATCCAGATCCATCTGTAGCAGTATATTGTCCTCTTCAGTGTTAATTACTTTACACAGTTTAGTGTCATCTGCAAAAAAAAATATTTTACTGTGCAAGCCTTCTACAAGATCCTTAATTAATAAATATATTGAAGAGAATAGGGTCCAATACTGACCCCTGAGGTACTCCACTAGTTACAGTAACCCAATCTGAGTGTGTACCATTAATAACCACTCTCTGTTTTCTATCATTGAGACAGTTACTTACCCACATACAGATGTTTTCTCCCAGTCCGAGCATTCTCATTTTATATACTAACCTTTTATGTGGTACATTGTCAAATGCTTTGGAGAAGTCCAGATATACGACATCCATTGATTCACCACTGTCAAGTCTAGAACTTACCTCCTCATAGAAACTGATTTAAATTAGTTTGACATGACTGATCCCTCATGAAGCCATGCTGATATGATGTTATTTGCTTATTTTTAGTGAGCTCCTCCAAGATAGCATCTCTTAGAAAACCTTCAAACAGTTTACCCACAACAGATGTTCAACTTAACGGCCTATAGTTTCCGGGCTCTGTTTTTGCACCCTTTTTGAATATTGTCACCACATTTGCTATGCGCCAATCCTGTGGAACACTCCCTGTCAGTATAGAGTAAGTAAATATCAGAAATAAGCGTCTGGCTATGACATTACTTAATTCTCTTAGGATACGGGAGTGTATGCCATCTGGTCCTGGCGATTTGTCTATTTTTATCTTTTTAAGTCGCTGTTGTTCCTCTTCCTGGGTCAGACAGGGCACTTTTAATGGGGACTTTACTTTTACATTCTGCATTTCATCTGACAGTTTATTTTCCTCAGTGAATGCAGTGGAGAAAAAGATATTTAATAGCTTTGCTTTCTCCTCGTCGCTCGCTGCAACTCTCCCCTCATTGCTCTGTAGAGAGCGACACCTTCAGATTTATACTGTTTACCATTTATATAATTGAAGCACATCTTAGGGTTAGTTTTGCTCTCTTTGGCGGCTTTAATTAGTTTTTTTTACATATTTTATTTTTTTCCTTATAGTTTTTCAGTGCTTCCTGGCCCCCCTCCTGTTTTAGCGATTTAAATGCTTTTGTCACGGCAGACAGGATACAAGATACACAGAATAACAACAAACAAGTGTCTAGGCAAGAAGCTGGGGATAAAGGTCACCTCCTGACAAATCCCTACCAGCTCTCCCTAGACTTCTATGCCCACGTTCAGACCCTGAAGATGGGAATAAATGTGTCCTCGTGCCTAGGCTGAAGATTCCCTAAAATCCCTAAGATTGTGAAAGGGGGAAAGAGGCAGCCTGCTTCCTCAGACCTGGAGGGGGCAGGTGTCTCTCTAACAGCCTAGACAGACAACAACAAGAAATACAAAACCAACTTATCTTTTACTGAGCAGAAACAGCAAATCCTTCCTTCCTCTGAGCCAGACAGAAGCTATAACCAGCACAGGACACTGGGAGTGGGCGTAATTTAAACTCAAACCAACGACCTTACCCAGTGCACCTAAAGGGAGGCGGATATAGCTCAACTCCAAAACAAAAACAAAAGACTACACACGTGCTGCTAACCTGGCATACCTCCGCACATAGCCTGAGCAGGGCATGACAGTACCCCCCTTCTACGGGTGACCTCCGGACACCCCGGCCCAACTTTATCCGGGTGGGATCTGCGAAAAGCCCTCACCAGTCGGCTGGCACTAACATCCACAGCCGGAACCCACATCCTCTCCTCAGGGCCGTATCCCCTCCAGTATACCAGGTACTGAAGGGAACCCCGAAGAACTCTTGAGTCGAGAACCCTGGAGATCTCAAACTCTAAATTTCCATCAACCAGAACAGGGGGAGGAGGCAATGGCGATGGTTCCACTGGTTTCACATATTTCTTCAGTAAAGACTTGTGGAACACATCATGGATCCTCCAAGTCTGCAGATATTTTGACCACCGCAGATATTTTGTAAGGTCCAAAAATTCTTGGACCCAGTTTCCAAGATGGTACTCTCAGTTTAATATTTTTAGTAGATAACCACAACAGATCACCCACACACAGGTTTGGACCAGTCATACGTCTCTTGTCAGCCATTCGCTTATACCTCTCACCCATCTTCTCCAAATTCACTTGGATCCTCCGCCAGATAGAAGACAAGGCAGAAGAAAATCTCTCCTCCTCTGGCATCCCAGAGGAACTAGTCCCAGAAAAGGTACCAAACTGAGGATGAAAACCGTATGCGCCAAAAAATGGCGACTTACCCGTGGACTCCTGTCTACGGTTATTTAAAGCAAACTCTGCTAGGGACAAGAATGAGGACCAGTCCTCCTGATTCTCAGCCACAAAGCACCTCAAGTAGGTCTCCAGGTTTTGATTAGTACGCTCTGTCTGCCCATTCGACTGCGGATGAAAAGCCGAAGAGAACGAAAGTTGAATGCCAAGCCGAGAGCAGAACGCCCTCCAAAACCTGGAGACAAACTGCGTGCCACAATCAGAAACCACATCCGAGGGAATGCCATGCAATTTCACGATATTATCAACAAAAATCTGAGCAAGTGTCTTGGCATTGGGCAGACTGGCTAACGATACAAAGTGAGCCATTTTACTAAAACGGTCAACAACCACTAAAATTACTGTTTTCCCGGAGAAACTTGGCAGATCCGTAATAAAGTCCATAGACAAGTGCGTCCAAGGACGAGACGGAATAGACAAAGGAAGAAGTGAACCAGCAGGTAGAGTATGAGCAACCTTTGACCGTGCAGAGGTTTCACAAGCTGCCACGTAATCCTCAACACTCTTACGTAAGCCGGGCCACCAGAACCTCCGGGACACAAGATCAAAGGTGGACTTACCACCAGGATGTCCAGCAAGGACAGTATCGTGATGTTCCTTGAATACCTTGTATCGCAGTCCATCAGGAACAAACAACCTCCCTGGGGGACAAGAACCAGGAGCCCCCTCCTGGGCTCCTAACACCTCCATCTCCAATTCGGGGTACAGAGAGGAGACCACCACCCCATCAGTCAAAATCGGAGCAGGATCCTCTGAATCACATCCCCCAGGAAAACTGCGAGACAACGCATCTGCCTTGACGTTTTTAACCCCCGGGCGAAAAGTAACCACAAAATTGAACCTGGTAAAGAACAGTGACCATCTGGCCTGTCTAGGATTAAGACGCTTGGCAGATTGCAGGTAGGCCAAATTCTTATGATCCGTATATACTGTAACGGGATGAGACGCCCCCTCCAACCAGTGACGCCATCCCTCAAAGGCCAATTTGATGGCCAGCAGTTCCCTATCTCCTACATCATAATTCCTCTCGGCGACCGAGAGCTTCTTGGAAAAAAAAGCACACGGAACCCATTTGCCAGGAGATGAACCCTGCGACAGCACTGCTCCAACCCCCACTTCTGATGCATCAACCTCCACCATGAATGGCTGAGACACATCGGGCTGCACCAGAATGGGAGGAGACGCAAAACATTCCTTAATAGCCGAAAAGGCCTGAAATGCCTCATCCGACCAGACAGAGACGTCGGCGCCCTTCTTAGTCATATCGGTCAGAGGTTTTACAATGGTAGAATAGTTCAAGATAAATTTTCTATAATAATTAGTAAACCCCAAAAACCGCATCAAAGCTTTCTGATTCTCCGGTCGGTCCCATTCCAGAACCGCCCGGACCTTTTCGGGGTCCATACGAAAACCAGAGTCAGAAAGCAGATATCCCAGAAACGGAAGTTCCTGCACAGAAAACACACATTTCTCCAATTTGGCATATAATTTATTCTCCCGAAGGATCGTCAAAACCTGTCTCACGTGATCCTGATGGGTCTTCAGATCAGGAGAGTAAATTAGAATGTCATCCAAGTAAACTACCACGAACCTCTCCACAAAATTATGGAAAATGTCATTGATGAATCGCTGAAATACCGCTGGCGCGTTAGTTAACCCAAAAGGCATAACCAGATTCTCGAAATGACCCTCGTGCATGTTGAAGGCCGTTTTCCACTCATCCCCTTCCTTGATTCTGATCAGATTGTAGGCCCCTCTTAAATCCAACTTGGAGAACACCTTGGCTCCAACAATCTGATCAAAAAGATCGGCGATCAAAGGAAGGGTATACGGATCACGGACCGTAATACGGTTCAATTCCCGGAAATCCAAACAAGGTCTCAGCGATCCATCCTTTTTCTTTACAAAGAATAAGCCCACTGCCACCGGAGACTTAGATGGCCTAATATGACCTTTTGCCAAACTCTCGGCAATTTACTTCCGCATGACCTCTCTTTCAGGTTGAGAAAGATTGTAAAGCCGAGGCTTTGGCAACTTAGCCCCTGGGATGAGATTAACTGGACAATCGTAGTCACGATGAGGGGGCAATTCCTGAGCCACACCCTCCGAAAAGACATCCGCAAAATCTGAGAGATACTGAGGTAAAGCCGTAGTAGACACACCAGAGATAGATGTGCCAAGACAATTGTCCGAACAAAATTCACTTCAACCAATGATCTGTCTTGCTTGCCAATCTATAATTGGGTTATGTTTTGTCAACCACGGTAACCCTAAGACTATAGGAGCGGGCAAGTCCTTCATGACAAAACAAGACATGATCTCAGCATGTGAATCACCCACCCTTAACAGAATACCATGAGCAATATAAGTGAGACTCCTTTGAGAAAGAGGGGAAGAATCAATTGCGAAAACCGGAATCTCTCTTTCTAAAGTGCAAGTACTTAAACCCAGATTTTGAAGAAAAAGAAAATCAATAAGGTTTACTCCAGCACCACAGTCAGTGAATACTTTAACAAAAAAAATTCTTGAGTCTAGCGCCACCATAGCTGGAAGGAGAAAAGGAGTATTACAGGGAGCTTGCATACCTGCTTGCTCGACCACCACATTCACACTACCAAGAGTCCGGGATGTTTTTTTTTTTAACGCGGTTTAACAAAAGGACAAGCAAAAATAAAATGACCACTTTTTCCACAGTAATAACATAGTTTATGCAACCTCCTAAAGTTCCTACTACCAGAACGGAAAGATACCTGACCCAGCTGCATGGGTTCCTCCCCTACCCCAGAGTTACATGTCATATCACCCTGGGAAGCAGGTGAGACGAAACCACTCACAGAAGGGATCCCTTGCGCAGAGGGAACCTTACACCTCTTTCTAATATGTCTATCTAACCGTACTGCCAAAGACATAGCATTTTCCAATGTATCCGGGTACTCATGAAAAGCAAGGGCATCTTTTAATCTCTCAGATAACCCCTGACAAAACTGACTACGTAACGCGGGGTCATTCCACTCTGACTCGGTAGCCCATCTCCTAAACTCAACGCAGTAAGCCTCTGCAGTATGTTCACCTTGTAATAAATGACGCAATTTATATTCCGCCATCGAGACCCGATCTGGATCATCATAAATTAATCCCAAGGCTTTAAAAAATTCTTCCACTGACCGGAGGGCCAGAGAACTGGACGGCAGAGAAAAGGCCCAGGATTGCGCGTCCCTTTTAAGCAGGGAAATGATTATCCCTACCCTCTGACTCTCATCACCAGATGAATATGGACACAGCCGAAAATACAACTTGCATGACTCTTTAAAGCGGATAATGTCATCCACACCCCCTGCAAATCTATCAGGGAGAGCGACTTTTGGCTCCCCATTAATTTGACTTCCTCCTATTGCACCTGATGCCAGAGCATTCTGACACCGTGTGACCGAATTACGCAGATCCGTAACCTCTAGGGATAATCCCTGCATGCAATCAACTAGCGCATCAATTGACTCCATCTCAAAACAGCTGAGAAATGGCAGTCAAAGTATTGGCGGGTTATAATGTCACGGCGGACAGGATACTAGATACACAGAACAACAACAAACAAGTGTCTAGGCAAGAAGCTGGGAATAAAGGACACCTCCTGACAAATCCCTACCAGCTCTTCCTAGACTTCTATGCCCACGTTCAGACCCTGAAGGTGGGAACAAACGTGTCCTTGTGCCTAGGCTGAAGATTCCCTAAAATCCCTAAGATGGTGAAAGGGGGAAAGAGGCAGTCTGCTTCCTCAGACCTGGAGAGGGCAGGCGTCTCTCTCTAACAGCCTAGACGGATAACTACAAGAAAAACAAAAGCAACTTATCTTTTACTGAGCAGGAACAGCAAATCCTTCCTTCCTTCCTCTGAGCCAGACAGAAGCTATAACCCACACAGGACACTGGGAGTGGGCGTAATTTAAACTCAAACCAACGACCCCACCCAGTGCACCTGAAGGGAGGCGGATATAGCTCAACTCCAAAACAAAAACAAAAGACTACACACGTGCTGCTAACCTGGCAGACCTCCGCACATAGCCTGAGCAGGGCATGACAGCTTTCTTTTTGTCATTTATTGCTTTCTTTACAGATCTATTTATCCACATTGGTTTCTTCTTGTTCCTTAACCCTTTATTCCTATAAGGTATATACCACTCACAATTAGATTTTAGGATGCTTTTAAAAATATCCCATTTTGTGGCCGTATATTTATTTTTGAGGACTTTGTCCCAGTTAGTTACGCCTATGGCCTCTCTTAGTTGGCTAAATTTAGCTTTTTTGAAGTTCGGTATTTTTGTTCCTCCCTGTAGAAATGCTCGTTTGAAGGATAATTGGAAGGTTATTATTTTATGGTCACTATTTCCCAGGTGTCCCCCAACCTGCACATCTGTTGTTCTGTCAGGTCTATTGGTTAATACTGTCTAGTATGGCTGTCCCTCTAGTCGGGTTCTGAATCAGTTGGGAAAGGTAATTGTCTTTGGTTATTGCCAAGAACCTGTTTCCTTTATGAGATGTACAGCTTTCACTTTCCCAGTCTATATCTGGGTAGTTGAAGTCCCCCATAATAACCACCTCTTTATCATTTGCCGCCTCGTCTATCTCATTTAGTAGTAGATTTTCAGTGGACTCTGGTATATTAGGTGGTTTATAATAAACTCCTATTAGTAATTTATTATTATTTTTGCCTCCATGTATTTCTACCCACTCCACATGTTCATGTCCCTTACTTATCTTCTCGGACTGTGGGCTTTAGACAGGACTTTACATAAAGGCAGACCCCTCCCCATCTCCGGTTTTGACCATCCTTTCTAAACAGACTGTAACCTTGTACATTAACTGCCCAGTCATAGTTATCATCCAGCCATGTCTCAGTTATTCCCATTATGTCATAGTCCTCCTCACACATCACTAATTCCAGTTCCCCAGTTGTATTAGTCAGGCTTCTGGCATTAGTATACATACAATTAAGAGGTTTATGTAATTTTTTTACCCTACACTTTTCCTTCTGAACTGTTCTAGTCCCTCCTTCCATTCCTCCCCCAGTCCCACTACCTTGCCCCCGGTCTCTATCTGCACTATCTTCCCATCCTATAAATTAATTAGCCTCCCCCCAGTCCTTCAACCTTCTAACCATCTTTCCCCTCCAACACCGCTGCCCCTTCCCCATTGAGGTGCAGCCCATCCCTACGATAGAGCCTGTAGCTGACAGAGAAGTCAGCCCAGTTCTCCAGGAACCCAAACCCCTCCTTCCTACAGTAGTTCTTGAGCCACTCGTTAACCTCCCTAATCTCCCACTGCCTTTCTTGTGTGGCTCGTGGTACAGGCAGTATTTCACTACCTTTGAGGTCCTTGCCCTAAGCTTTTGACATAAATCCCTAAAATCATTTTTATGGACTCTCCACCTTCCTCTAACTTTGTCATTGGTTCCAATATGGACCATGAATGCTGGATCTTCTCCAGCCCCTCCCAGTAATCTGTCAACCCGATCCGTGATGTGTCGAACTCTAGCGCAAGGAAGACAACACGCTGTTCGGCGATCACGATCTTTGTGACAGATTGCCCTTTCTGTACCCCTAATAATAGAGTCTCCCATTACCAGCACCTGTCTGCCCTGCCCTGCTCTCCTGGTTCCCTGCTTACTGGAGCACCTCCCTATTTCTACTGTTAACGCCTCTCCCTATACACCCAAGCATTCTGCTAGCATTTCCTGCTGCTTTATTACATTGTCTGCCTACCTTTAAGTCTTCTGAAATAATGACCCCCTAAATCCCTTTCCTCAGATACTGAGGTTAGGACTGTATCACTGACCATTCCTAGTTTTCCTAAATCTTTTTCCGTTTGGTGTATCCCTCCAGGAACATCAACCCTGTTACAAATCTTTGTGTCATCAGCAAAAAAAACACACCTTACCATCGAGGCCTTCTGCAATTTTACTGATAAAGATATTAAACAATATGGGTCCCAGAACATATCCCTGAGGTACCCCACTGGTATCAAGACCATGGTCTGAATATACTTCATTGACTACAACCCTCTGTTGTCTGTCCCTCAGCCACTGCCTAATCCATTCAACAATATGGGAGTCCAAGCACATAGACTGCAGTTTATTGATAAGCCTTCTATGTGGAACAGTATCAAAAGCCTTACTAAAGTCTAAATAAGCAATGATCTCCCTGAAGTAAACCCATGCTGTTTTTCATCTTTTAATCCATGGGATTTGAGATGTTCCACAATCCTCTCCTTAAGTATGGTTTCCATTAATTTCCCCACTATTGATGTCAGGCTTACTGGCCTATAGTTGCCCGATTCCTCCCTACTACATTTCTTGTGAATGGGCACAACATTTGCTCATTTCCAATCTTCTGGGATGAGTCCTGTTACCAGTGATTGGTTAAATAAATCTGTTAATGGTTTTGCTAGTACACCGCTAAGCTCTTAATAGCTTTGGGTGTATCCCATCAGGCCCCTGTGACTTATTTGTATAAATTTTAGACAGCTGACTTAGAACCTCTTCCTCTGAAAAAACACATGTATCAAAAGATTCATTAGTCTTCCTCCCTAACTGAGGTCCTTTTCCTTCATTTTCCTTTGTAAAAACTGAACAGAAGTATTCATTGAGGCAGTCAGCTAGTTCTTTATCTTCTTCCATATACCTTCCTTTTGTTTTGTTTTATTTGGTAATTCCTTGTTTTAATTTCCTTTTTTCATTTATGTATCTGAAGAATGTTTTATCACCTTTTTTCACTGACTGAGCTAATTTCTCTTCTGCCTGTGCTTTAGAAGCTCTTATAATTTGCTTGGCCTCTCTCTGCCTAATCTTATAAATTTCCCTGTCATTCTCGTGTGTTTTTTTATTTCGTTTTTTGTATAATTATTAAATGCTATCTTTTTGTTTTTAATGATTATGGCTACTTCTGCTGAGTACCACAGTGGTCTCTTCCTTTTATTGCTTTTACTGACAAGCCTAAAGCAATTATCTGTTGCCTTCAATAGTGCCTCTTTTAAGTAGTCCCATTTCTCCTGGACTCCATTTAAACTGTTCCAGTCTGATAGGGACTCCTATACCACTAATCTAATTTTAGAAAAGTCAGTTTTTCTAAAATCGAAAACTTTTGTTTTTGTGTCGTGTGACTCGGTCACTGTACTTATAGTTAACCACACTGACTGATGATCACTAGATCCCAAGCTTTCCCCTACAGTAATATCAGTTACCAAATTCCCATTTGTGAATACTAAATCTAAAATGGCCTCCTTCCAGGTTGGCTCCTCAACTACTTGCTGTAGAGATAATCCCAGTAGGGAATTTAGAATATCTGTACTCCTGGCAGAACTAGCTATTTTGGTTTTCCAGTTTACATCAGGAAGATTAAAGTCTCCCATAATGATAGCTTCCCCCTTCAATGTCATTTTAGCTATTTCCTCAACTAGTAGATCATCTAATTCTTTGACAGGTGGTCTGTATATCACACCTACACAAGTTACCTTATGATTATCAAGCTGCAACATAACTCAAACTGACTCTAAATTGATCTCGCTAACTTGTATTAGATTTTATGCTATTTTTCACATACAGGGCCACTCCTCCCCCTGTCTTACCTTCTCTGTCTTTCCTATATAAAGAGAACCCTGGTATTGTTATATGCCAGTCATTACTCTCATTGAACCATGTCTCAGTAACAGCCACTAAATCTATATTCTCAGATGCCATTATAGACTCAAGTTCATTGATCTTATTTCCTAAACTGCGAGCATTTGTAGACAAGACTCTGAGCTTGTCATTTCTTAACCTATGTGCTACTGGCATCATCTGGCATTGTTCCGGGGGGCATTCGGACTAATGGATTATCACTCTTTTGCCCCCCTCTCCTAGTTTAAATGCTCCTTAGCAAATACTTTGAACTGTTCACTAAGGACATTAGTTCCCTTGAGAGAAAGATACAAACCATTTTTCTTGTACAGTACTTTTCCATTCCAAATAGAGCTAACATGAGACACAAAGCCAAACCCTTGGTTCAGACACCATTCACCAATCCATACATTGAATTCCTTAATGCGCATCTGCTTGTCATGCTGAAGGTTATGCACAGGCAAAACTGCAGAGAATGAAACAGCCGATGCAACCTCCCGTATATAATTACCAAGTGTGTGAAAAGCTTCCTTCACCTTTGAAACCTTATTGCAACCCAGATCATTTATCCCAAGATGGACAATAACATCCACCTCCCTTTCCTGCTTTGCTTGCTTAACAATATTAAGGATATGTTTTCTGTCCCTGCTAGCGGTAGCACCAGGGAGACATCTCACAAAACCGTTTTCCTCAAACTTCACACCTCTTATGGTAGAATCGCCCACCAAAAGCTGCTTACGATAAGTCCTCACCTTATCCTTTTTGTCTTTGGCTGCAGTCTTGCATACCTTAGGCATAGGAGATGATTGTTCCTCACCCACTGTGCCTGAGCCATCCTTCATGTTGCTCTTGCACTCTGAAAGTGGTGCTGCAAATGAATTATGGAGAGCCACAGACTGTGGGACATGTCTTCTATCAACAACTCTAAGTTTACCAGAACCTATAGTAACCCATCTTCCATTTCTAGGGGGCCTCTGTGGCAGTGGCATTGCAACATTCTCAGCCTCAGTTTGTTTAACAGTTCATTTATAAATCTCAGATTTCAAAAATGCAAATTTCCGGCTGCATTACAGAGAGCTGTCTACAGATCAAACAGCATCCAAACCTCCGAAGAGTGGAACATGAAATAAAAGCACAACAATTCCTGCACAGAACCATGTCTGCCATTTTAAAGAGGGGAAAGATTTTAAACAAACAAATCTTACTTTTTTAGAATTTATCCACCTCCAGATTAGCTCCTGAGTATTTCTTGAATATCTCTAGTGCACTTAGAAATGCTGCACTTTGAGAATGATGCAAGCTATAATTAGGCAAACTAATACTATGTTGCTATATATACACACACTCCCACAAGAGCTCCTCCCCAACAACAAATTTAACACCTTAATGGCCCTATGCTCATTTGCAATCAAAAACCTTTTTAACAAATTCCTTACCTGTTTTGAAGCAGAGTGTCTGAGTAGCCACCAAAAACACAGCTGAAGTTCTGCTACAGTGGAAAAGCTTTAAGTTAGTCTCCTGAATATCTCTAGTGCACTTAGAAATGCTGCACTTTGAGAATGGGTAATCTAGGTGGAGGCTTCCACCCAGCAGTGAGCCTGGTAAAACGGGCCTGTAAAATGGCTAGGGCAGCGCTAAAGCCTGCCTATTAGTGCTGGTGATGGAAGCCTCTGCCTAGAAGTGTACAAAATATAAACAAACAGCCCTGCGCTGTATCGCGCAGGGAAAGGGAGACCATCGGAACATGATATGCTCCGATACTCATATCAGAGGGCCTGCCTGGGTGAAAACGGGGATATTTCCAGGTTCAGACAACCCCTTTAAGAGCCACAGGTTGGAGACCACTGGCATAGAGAGATGTTAAGGATATTGTTTTAGTATTTTATTCCCAGGCCAATTATGACTGAGTCTCATATGTACTGATTTAGCAAAATTGAAAAAGAGGAGTAAAAACAAATATGCACTTAGCTGAAAAATTACCACAAATGTATTTTTATTTTTTTGCTTTAATCAATGTGATTTGATCTTCCATGAAGCTACTTGTGGTAGATAATATCACTTAAGCAGGTGTTCACAATGGAAAACAGAATTTATAAGAAAGGATTCCAAAAATGTGAGCGTGCTATTGAAGCTGTGCTAATGTGACACATAGATGATCTGCTTTTCTTTGCTTTAGAAGAGAAAGCGCTGCTCTGGCAAGCATTCAATTCTCATTATTTATTATTGAGTTTGCATTTCTAGCAGATGAAAAGCAGAACAATAAAACAGCAACAGCACAATGAAAAGCAGCAGCCACATTGTCGGAAGTAGAATCAGCTCACCAGCTGCAAATTATTAATATCTCTGATTTACAGTGCGGCACAGTTGAAGCTTCATCAAACAAGTAATAGAAATATCTTCTTGTAGGTCTCAGGAACCTGAATGATGGGACTGTTTCCAGCTTTATTAGAGGGTTTGTATCTCTATGTTCAGCATCCAGTTATATATTACATAGCTATCATATCCTGTAACAGAGTATGAAGAAAAGCTATTCTACTTAGCTTATGTGTAACTGAAGTATTCATTCAAATTAGGTATATTAGCAGGTGAACGAGGAGCATAATCTTGACTATGTCAGCGACTATTTGGTCAGGACACTGCAAATCTGTCAGATTGTGAGGGCATCTCCTGTGCACAGCCCTCTTCAGATCACCCCACAGATTTTCAATCGGATTCAGGTCTGGGCTCTGGCTGGGCCATTCCAAAACTTTAATCTTCTGGTGAAGCCATTCCTTTATTGATTTGGATGTATGCTTTGGGTCGTTGTCATGCCAATAAGATGAAGTTCCTCTTCATGTTCAGCTTTCTAGCAGAAGCCTGAAGGTTTTGTGCCAATATTGACTGGTATTTGGAACTGTTCATAATTCCCTCTAGCTTAACTAAGGCCCCAGTTCCAGCTGAAGAAAAACAGCCCCAAAGCATGATGCTGCCACCACCATGCTTCACTGTGGGTATGGTGTTCTTTTGGTGATGTGCAGTGTTGTTTTTGCACCCAACATATCTTTTGGAATTATTGCCAAAAAGTTCAACCTTGGTTTCATCAGACCATAACACCTTTTCCCACATGCTTTTGGGAGACTTCAGATGTGTTTTTGCAAAAATGTAGCCTGGCTTGGATGTTTTTCTTCATAAGAAAAGGCTTTCGTCCTGCCACTCTACCCCATAGCCCAGACATATGAAGAATACGGGAGAATGTTGTCACATGTACCACACAGCCAGTACTTGCCAGATATTCCTGCAGCTCCTTTAATGTTGCTGTAGGCCTCTTGGTAGCCTCCTAGACCAGTTTTCTTCTCATCTTTTCATCAATTTTGGAGGGACGTCCAGTTCTTGGTAATTTCACTGTTGTGCCATATTTTCTGCACTTGATGATGACTGTCTTCACTGTGTTTCATGGTATATCTAATGCCTTGGAAATTCTTTTGTACCCTTCTCCAGACTGATACCTTTTAACAATGAGATCCCTCTGATGCTTTGGAAGCTCTCTGTGGACCATTGATGTGGGATGCGACTAAGAAAATTTCAGAAAAGACCAACTAGAGCAGCTGAACTTTATTTGGGGTTAATCAGAGGCACTTTAAATGATGGCAGGTTTATGCTGACTCCTATTTGACATGAATTTGAATGTGATTGCTTAAATCTGAACACAGCTACATCTCCAGTTATAAGAGGGTGTGCACACTTATGCAACCACATTATTTTAGTTTTTTTGTTTTCTTCCCTCCACATTAAAGATTTCAGTTTGTTTTTCAACTGAGTGGTACAGTTTATAGGTCCCATTAAAAGTGGAAAAAAGTTCTGAAATGATTTATCTTTGGCTGATTTTTTTACATCACAGAAACCTGCCCACAAATTTGTTGATCGCGCTGCCTTCTGAGTGCAAAAGTTCCAATCCCAGACCTTCTTTTTTCTCCAATGCTCAGGTTGATTTCACTTTGTAGCCACACAAACGGTTACCAGAGGCTAGGTGCATTCACGTACACCTGCACCCTAGAGGGAAGTATTAGTACAAATAGTGAAGTTCCCCCAGGTATTTAACGCAATCAGCAGGTTTTATTCTACTTACAAAAAGGTCTAAAATCTCAGTCATAAAAACAAGTCTTTTCATCATAGATCCACCCGACACCGGGTTTCGCCAGTCCAGCTTCGTCAGGGGCGATGATGTCATGCCCCACAGGTGCAGTATTTATTGAGCCACAACCCCTTTTGAGGGCTGCCCACTAATATACATATTTCTATGTTATTTTCTCCTTTTAGATGTTCACATAGTATAATAACTGACAACAGGTTTCAAAGCCTTATCCGGCTTGAAACATACTGATATAGAATAGCAAAATAACATAAATAAATATAAATGAACAGAGCATACAATACAAAACAACTCTCTCCCTCCATTCTCATTCATAAATGCGAGATTGTCAACACCCGAATCACATGATTCCCCTTGAGCCAATAACAGCCCACCACAATAGCTTCATTCATAGTCAAGCATCCAAGGACAGCAGCAACACACCACCTGATAACATAATACTACAAGGAAGGAATTCCACTATCCTGCATGGATCCACCACGATAGCGGCACCCTCCCATGGCTCCCTCTTTACTCTACTAAACACAGAAACCTGACATTTTAACATGGGTGTGTAGACTTTGTATATCCACTGTATATGTTAAAGAGGAATGACCAGCCTTACACATCTTTTTAAATAATTACTATTTTTTCTCATGGAATAACTGCTGGGAAGCCTTTAAAAAAATATATATATTCAATCTGCTATTCCTCTTATTCAACTTGGAAACGTATGAATAACGTAAAGGTTTCAAGGTTTCTGATATTGATGACCTATCCTCAGGATAGATCATTATAATCCAATTGGTGAAGGTCTGACACTTCACACCCCACTGATCAGCTGTCTCCTGCAGCCTCTGGCACTGGAACTAGCTCTTGAATGGGGTAATAAATACAGCTCTGATCAAAGTGTAGTGGCCATACTTGGTTACTGCAGGTCAGCTTCCATTGAAGTGAATGGGAGCTGAGCTGCAGTAACCAGGTATGGCCACCTACACTTTGAACGGAGCTGTGTTTCCTGTTCCATTCAAGGTGCTAGTTCCAGTGACAGAGGCTCCAAGGAACAGATGGTCAGTGGGGGTGCAGGATGTTGGACCCTTATCAATCAGATATAAATGACCTACCCTGATAATAGGTCATCAATATCAGGAGCCTGGAAAACCCCTTCAATAATAGTGTTATCATTCCTTTGGTCAAAAGTGTGTCACACTCCATTTTTGGCAGAGTGCCTGACAGTGTAGGAACACACCACATTGACAAGGAGAATGATAATTCCTTGTTGTCAATGGATTTATTATTTCTGTCAAAGATGCTCCAGACATCATATTTCATGGGGAATTGCATTTGCAGTAACTCTTTACATTATATTATGTTATAAGTTGGGAATCTTATTCACTGGAACTGAAATGAAAGCACTACAATCAGAGTACAGGTAAGGCTTCATTCACACGTCCGTGGAACATGGTCAGTGAGATACCGGACTGGCATCCTTCTTAGTGCAGGAGCGCACGGCGTCATTGGTTGCTATGACGCCGTGCGCTTTGTGCCTCCGCCGCAGTACAGTAATACACTCGTATAGATCATACGAGTGTATTACTGTACTGCGGCGACGGCACAAAGCACACGGCGTCATAGCAACCAATGATGCCGTGCACTCCTGCACTAAGCAGGATTCCAGTCCGGTATCTCACGGACCGTGTTCCACAGACATGTGAATGAAGCCTAATATTGTAAGGGTACTTTCACATTAGAGTTATTCTTTTCCAGTATTGAAATCTGGTAAAGGGACTCAATACCGGAAAAAAAGTGCATCAGTTTTGTCCTAATGCATTCTGAATGGAAAGCAATCCGTTCAGTATGCATCAGGATGTCTTCCCTTCCATCCCTTGTACGGTATTTGACCGGACAAAATACCTCAGCTTGCTACAGTATTTTTTCCAGACAAAATCCTGGAATAATACTGCACTTGCCGGATCCGGAATTAATTTCCATAGAGATGTATTAATGCCGGATTCGGTACGAAGTGTTCTGGAAATTGCCGCATCACTGGATATGGTTTTTCAGTCTGGGCATGCACTGGGATATAACAGGAGTTATTCCGGATGATACTGGATGAGACGGATCTGGTATATCACCGGATCCATCTAACTGATCCAGAAAAAAAAAGCTATCTGTTTGAATACGGCTTGCCAGATCCGGCAGGCAGTTCCATTGCCGGAACTGCCTGCCGGATTCTAACAGCACTAGTGTGAAAGTACACTAAAGTAATATTTTATGTAAACTGAATCCTGAATAGGTAGATGACATTCTTTGTTTAGAGTTAGCTACTTCTGGCCAAAAGGTTATTTTTAACTATAGAAACATAGAAACATAGAAACATAGAATGTGTCGGCAGATAAGAACCATTTGGCCCATCTAGTCTGCCTAATATACTGAATACTATGGATAGCCCCCGGCCCTATCTTATATGAAGGATGGCCTTATGCCTATCCCATGCATGCTTAAACCCCTTCACTGTATTTGCAGCTACCACTTCTGCAGGAAGGCTATTCCATGCATCCACTACTCTCTCAGTAAAGTAATACTTCCTTATATTACTTTTAAACCTTTGCCCCTCTAATTTAAAACTGTGTCCTCTTGTGGTAGTTTTTCTTCTTTTAAATATGCTCTCCTCCTTTACCGAGTTGATTCCCTTTATGTATTTAAAAGTTTCTATCATATCCCCTCTGTCTCTTCTTTCTTCCAAGCTATACATATTAAGGTCCTTTAACCTTTCCTGGTAAGTTTTATCCTGCAATCCATGTACTAGTTTAGTAGCTCTTCTCTGAACTCTCTCTAGAGTATCTATATCCTTCTGGAGATATGGCCTCCAGTACTGCGCACAATACTCCAAGTGAGGTCTCACCAGTGTTCTGTACAGCGGCATAAGCACTTCACTCTTTCTACTGCTTATACCTCTCCCTATACATCCAAGCATTCTGCTGGCATTTCGTGCTGCTCTATTACATTGTCTTCCCACCTTTAAGTCTTCTGAAATAATTACTCCTAAATCCCTTTCCTCAGATACTGAGGTCAGGACTGTGTCAAATATTCTATATTCTGCCCTTGGGTTTTTACGCCCCAGGTGCATTATCTTGCACTTATCTACATTAAATTTCAGTTTCCAGAGTTCTGACCATTCTTCTAGTTTTCCTAAATCCTTTTCCATTTGGCGTTTCCCTCCAGGAACATCAACCCTGTTACATATCTTTGTGTCATCAGCAAAAAGACAAACCTTACCAGCGAGGCCTTTTGCAATATCACTTATGAAGATATTAAACAAAATCGGTCCCAGTACAGATCCCTGTGGAACCCCACTGGTAACATGACCTTGATTTGAATGTTCTCCATTGACTACAACCCTCTGTTGTCTGTCACTCAGCCACTGCCTAATCCACTCAACAATATGGGAGTCCATGCTCAATGACTGCAGTTTATTGATAAGTCTTCTATGTGGGACAGTGTCAAAAGCCTTACTAAAATCTAGATATGCGATGTCTACTGCACCTCCACCGTCTATTATTTTATTCACCCAGTCAAAAAAATCTATAAGATTTGTTTGACATGATCTCCCTGAAGTAAACCCATGTTGTTTTTCATCTTGCAATCCATGGGATTTTAGATGTTCCACAATCCTATCCTTTAATAGGGTTTCCATTAATTTGCCTACTATTGATGTCAGACTCACTGGTCTATAGTTGCTCGATTCCTCCCTACTACCTTTCTTGTGAATGGGCACGACATTTGCCAATTTCCAATCTTCCGGGACGACTCCTGTTACTAATGATTGGTTAAATAAATCTGTTAACGGTTTTGCCAGCTCACCACTAAGCTCTTTTAATAATTTTGGGTGTATCTCATCAGGCCCCTGTGACTTATTTGTCTTCACCTTAGACAGCAAACTTAGAACATCTTCCTCTGTAAAGATACATGCATCAAACGATTTATTAGTCATTCTTTCTAGTGGAGGTCCTTCTCCTTTTTCTTTTGTAAAAACTGAACAGAAGTATTCATTAAGGCAGTCGGCTAGCCCTTTATTCTCTTCTACATACCTTCCGTCCTTTGTTTTTAATTTAGTTATTCCTTGTTTTAATTTCCTTTTTTCATTTATATATCTGAAGAATGTCTTATCCCCTTTTTTCATAGACTGAGCTAGTTTTTCTTCTGCCTGCGCTTTAGAAGTTCTTATAACTTGCTTGGCCTCTCTCTGCCTAATCTTGTAGATTTCCTTATCTTCATTGCTCTGGGTTTTTTTATAATTACAAAATGCTAGCTTTTTATTTTTAATGATTTGGGCCACTTCTGCTGAGTACCACAGTGGTCTCCTCCTTTTTTTGCTTTTACTGACAAGTCTAATGCAATTTTCTGTTGCCTTCAATAATGCACCTTTTAAGTAGTCCCATTTCTCCTGGACTCCATGTAATCCGTTCCAGTCTAACTATGCCTATATTAAATATATGTATGAGTTGATTTAACCCCTTTCCGACCAGCCAGGTCTTTAAAGATTGCACCCCTTCCAGAGCTGAGCGGGCGCCATAGCCGTGGGGTACCTGCTGTTTCATCCAGCAGACACTTGCGGCTAACATCCGCGGCCAGCAGTAATGGCGGTCGTGGACATTTTACACTTCAGATACCGTGGTCAATCCTGACCATGGCATCTGAGTGGTTGAAACACCGGAAGTGCACACTTTCGGTAATGCTCTGGCTCCCCGGTGCGGCGATTGGAGAAGCCGGAGCTTGTGTGCAGCAGCCTCTGTTTTAGTGAATAACAGGAGGCTGCTGCACAGTGTTTACTATGGAGCCCTTGCCTGTAATAGGGCTCCATAGGAAACTAGTAATTTTCTCATAGACTTGAATGCTAATAATAATCTAATAATTGCTTATTATAGTTGCCTATTGTATAATAGTGGTATTGATTGTTAATTACTGATCCTCCACAATCACTGAACACTCCAAAAAGTTGAGGATAACTAATTGATAAGCATTGTTGGTTATTTAATGTTATTGTATTTATTTTTATGCAAATAAATTGTATAGGTTATACCATATAAGGTATGCTGACATACATTGTCCAGAAGGTGGTGTGCCTATAAATACTCTTCTTTTTAATAAAATAACAATAATAAAAAAAATTAAAAAAATTAAATAAAATATATACACTGCTCAAAAAAATAAAGGGAAAACTTAAACAACACAATGTAACTCCAAGTCAATCACACTTCTGTGAAATCAAACTGTCCACTTAGGAAGCAACACTGAGTGACAATCAATTTCACATGCTGTTGTGCAAATGGGATAGACAACAGGTGGAAATTATAGGCAATTAACAAGACACCCCCAATAAAGGAGTGGTTCTGCAGGTGGTGACCTGACCACTTCTCAGTTCCTATGCTTCCTGGCTGATGTTTTGGTCACTTTTGAATGCTGGCGGTGCTTTCACTCTAGTGGTAGCATGAGACGGAGTCTACAACCCACACAAGTGGCTCAGGTAGTGCAGCTTATCCAGGATGGCACATCAATGCGAGCTGTGGCAAGAAGATTTGCTGTGTCTGTCAGCGTAGTGTCCAGAGCATGGAGGCGCTACCAGGAGACAGGCCAGTACATCAGGAGACGTGGAGGAGGCCGTAGGAGGGCAACAACCCAGCAGCAGGACCGCTACCTCCGCCTTTGTGCAAGGAGGAACAGAAGGAGCACTGCCAGAGCCCTGCAAAATGACCTCCAGCAGGCCACAAATGTGCATGTGTCTGCTCAAACGGTCAGAAACAGACTCCATGAGGGTGATATGAGGGTCCGACGTCCACAGGTGGGGGTTGTGCTTACAGCTCAACACCGTGCAGGACGTTTGGCATTTGCCAGAAAACACCAAGATTGGCAAATTCGCCACTGGCGCCCTGTGCTCTTCACAGATGAAAGCAGGTTCACACTGAGCACATGTGACAGACGTGACAGAGTCTGGAGACGCCGCGGAGAACGTTCTGCTGCCTGCAACATCCTCCAGCATGACCGGTTTGGCATTGGGTCAGTAATGGTGTGGGGTGGCATTTCTTTGGAGGGCCGCACAGCCCTCCATGTGCTCGCCAAAGGTAGCCTGACTGCCATTAGATACCGAGATGAGATCCTTAGACCCCTTGTGAGACCATATGCTGGTGCGGATGGCCCTGGGTTCCTCCTAATGCAAGACAATGCTAGACCTGATGTGGCTGGAGTGTGTCAGCAGTTCCTGCAAGACGAAGGCATTGATGCTATGGACTGGCCCGCCCGTTCCCCAGACCTGAATCCAATTGAGCACATCTGGGACATCACGTCTCGCTCTATCCACCAACGTCACTTTGCACCTCAGACTGTCCAGGAGTTGGCAGATGCTTTAGTCAAGGTCTGGGAGGAGATCCCTCAGGAGACCGTCTGCCACCTCATCAGGAGCATGCACAGGCGTTGTAGGGAGGTCATACAGGCACGTGGAGGCCACACACACTACTGAGCCTCATTTTGACTTGTTTTAAGGACATTACATCAAAGTTGGATCAGCCTGTAGTGTGTTTTTCCACTTTAATTTTGAGTGTGACTCCAAATCCAGACCTCCATGGGTTAAAAAATTTGATTTCCATATTTTTTTTGGGTGTGATTTTGTTGTCAGCACATTCAACTATGTAAAGAACAAAGTATTTCAGAAGAATATTTAATTAATTCAGATCTAGGATGTGTTATTTTTGTGTTCCCTTTATGTTTTTGAGCAGTGTATATATAGTTTCTGTCTGTCTGTTCTTTATGCGCGACCAAACGACTGAACCGATCTTAACCAGATTTGGCACACAGGTACATCAGGTGTCCGGGAAAGTTTTAGACCGGGTCTTAGCCTTCTAGGACGTACTGTTCCTGAGATATTCCCAAAAAATGACCTGCATAAGCCAATACAAGCCCCCAACTGCCATGCACATGGTCACATGTCCTTTATCAGCCAATAGAAGCTCTAAGGCTCATAGTCTCCACATACACAGGTTTCCGTAACAACACAGCCATTTTTCTTCATTCCTTTAGGTCAGCTTTAGGCTAGTGCAACGAGCCGGACCGCAGGGGAAACATGTGAGGCTACAGTGAGCCGACGTGTGTAGTACTTGTTTGTCACGGTTAGCAGAGTCTCCATGGGCCGGCAGTGAAGTGGATGAGAAGACAGCACTAAATCCTACGGGGCACTCTCTATTGCAGGGAACACCAGCCAGATGGAAGTTGAGGGTCCCATGATGGTGTAGGTGTTTTGGTGGCTGGGCCCCTGTGTTTGTGATGCCAGCACCGTAAGGTGCAAATGTTGAGTGTAGTAGTAGTAATGAAGAGTCAGTTGTTGTTGGAGTCTCAAGGCAGATGTTACAGTCTATCAATAAAGTGCATTCATATGGCACAGTAATGATTCAGATGTTGGGATAATTGTAATCCTTATATCAGGTTTAGGCAATTGTCAATGGAGGGATTTTCTAATACTGTTATTTGACTGGCAAAGTATACAGTCCTGATCAAAAGACCACTTGAAAAATGGCAAAAAAAATCATAATTTAGCATGGCTGGATCTTAACAAGGTTCCAAGTAGAGCTTCAACATGCAACAAGAAGAAATGGGAATTGAGATTTCAATTTAATGAAAACAACAAATAAACTGAAACAGGCTGTTTTTCAGCTGATCAAAAGTTTAGGACCACACCTCCCAAAAAAAACTAAACCCCCCCAAAACAGAAATCCAACTTCCAAACATGAACTCAGTAATGAGTAGCTCCGCCGTTATTGTTTATCACTTCCAAAATTCATTTTGGCATGCTTGATGCAAGCGTTTCCATGAGGTGAGTGGGAACATTTCTCCAAGTGGTGAAGACGGCCGCACAAAGGCCATCTACTGTCTGGAACTGTTGGGCATTTTTGTAAACTTCCCTTGCCATCCATCCCCAAAGGTTCTCAATTGGATTTAGATCAGGGGAACATGCAGGATGGGCCAAAAGAGTGATGTTATTCTCCTGGAAGAAGTCCCTTGTCCTGCAGGCATTGTATATTGTAGCGTTGTCCTGTTGAAAAACCCAGTCGTTACCAAACAGATGAGGGCCCTCAGTCATGAGGAATGCTCTCTGCAACATCTGGACATAGCCAGCGGCCGTTTGACGCCCCTGCACTTCCCGAAGCTCCATTGTTCCACTGAAGGAAAAAGCACCCCAGACCATTATGGCGCCCCCTCCACTGTGGCGCTTAGAAAAAATCTCAGGTGGGATCTGCTTGTCATGCCAGTAATGTCGGAAACCATCAGGACCATCAAGGTAAAAAAAATTATCATCAGAGAATAAAACTTTCTTCCACCTTTATTCATGTCCCATGTTTGGTGCTCTCTTGCAAAGTCCAAACAAGCAGTTCTGTGGCGTTCAAGGAGACGAGGTCTTTGAAGGCGTTTTTTGTTTTTGAAGCCCTTCAGTCTCAGATGCCGTCTGATGGTTATGGGGCTGCAGTCAGCACCAGTAAGGGCTTTAATTTGGGTCGAGGATCGTCCAGTGTCTTGACGGACAGCCAATTGGATCCTCCGGCTCAGTGCTGATGAAATTTTTTTGGGTCTGCCACTTGACTTTTTTGTTCCATAACCCTCAGGATCATTTAAGAAATTCCTGCGTCCCACCTCAGCAGCGATGGCGCGCTGTGAGAGACCCTGCTTATGCAGTTCAAAAACCTGACCACGTTCAAAAAGGCATGTGGTCCTAAAATTTGGATCAGCCGAAAAACAGCCTGTTTCAGTTTAATCGTTATTTTCAATTAATTGAATGCTCAAAAAATGTTTTGTCTCACTCTCATTTCTTCTTGTTGCATGTTGAAGCTCCACTTGCAACCTTGTTAAGATCCAACAATGTAAAATATGATTTTTTGCCATTTTTCAAGTGGTCTTAAACTTTTGATCAGGACTGTATTTACTTTAAGTCCCAACTTTAGCACTCTGGTACTAAATATGCTGTTTTCTACTTATCTTGAGCTATCCAATAACGGCGTTCTCTCTCTTGGCAGACATCGGTCTTCTGCTACATTATTTGCAGGATTCTCTCCTGAAGGATTCAGGTCCACTATATCCCGGAAGGCTTCTAGTGAATAAGGACAATTCTGCGCACTAAATATCCATTCGTGTCTCGGTACTTGGAAAGTTGCTCTCACGCCTTTGTGCTGGTCTATGGCTATATTTAGCTGTAATTCTCACTAGGCTTGCTTCATATTTAGACATAGACTTATGGTCTTGTGCTTGGCTGCTATATATAAATGTTCGCTGTACTCCCTTAACCTTGCCATGACCAAGGGGTAGAAATAGCAGCCTACATGGTGGATGATGCCTGTTTCTCTCCTCCATACACTTGCTTCTCCTCTCTACAATCCACTCTGTACTAACTAAGAGTACTTTTACACTAGCGATTTTCTTTTCCAACACTGAGTTCCGTCATAGGGGCTCAATAAATGAAAATAAATGATCAGCTTTATCCCCATGCATTATGAATAGAGAGAAATCCGTTCAGGATGCATCAGGATGTCTTCAGTTAAGTCACTGAGCGGCATTTTGGACGGAGGAAATACTGCAGCATGCTGCGGTATTATCTCCATCCAAAATTCCGGATTAATTTACATTGAAATGTATTAGTGCCGGATCCAGCATTAAAAATACCGCAATGCCAGATTCGCCCTTCCGGTCTGTGCATGCGCAGACCAGTAAGAATGTGAAAAAAATATATAACGGATCTGTTTCTCCGGATGACATGTGGAGAGACGGATCCGTTCTTGCAATGCTTTTGTAAAACTGATTAGCATCTGGATCCGTCTACAAATGCTGTCAGTTTGCATGCAGATTGCCAGATCCGGCAGGCAGTTCCGGCAACTGAACTGCTTGCCGGATCACTCTGCTGCAAGTGTACTAAACCCAAGCTATATATATTATGTGGTGCCAGCACCACCTGTGGGCGAATGGGTGAAATGACAATGCCAGCCTGATAATAGGAAATACCATACAATGCAAATAAATACCTAAATAGGCAGATGTTTAAAGTGTCCCTTTTATACACATATGTTAGACACTGCTCTAGGGCTACACGACGACATGCACAGCTCAGCAGACAGTATCACACAATAGACTTAGATACACAGCAGACAGTATCACACATGATAGGATTAGATACACAGCTCAGCAGACAGTATCACACATGATAGGATTAGATACACAATTCAGCAGGCAGTTTCACACAGGATAGGATATTAGATACACAGCTCAGCAGACAGTATCACACAGGATAGGATTAGAAACACAGCTCAGCAGACAGTATACTGACCTGGAGAATGAAGATAACAGGTACATTTTACAGCATAGTGTACAGTGTAATAAAAAAATAAAAAAAAAACCTTTATCAGAATTGTGTTTTTTCTCAATTCTACCCCATTTGGAATTTTTTTCCACTTTCATTTGTTAACAACAAAATAGAGAGGGCAGCTATTCCAAATCTCTTGCGTTCTCATTTGTCACTTGGTGTAGCTTGCTTAACAGCAATTGGCTACCACACAAATCCAGGCAGGCCTTTGGGGTGTGCGGGCTGTGCGGCCGCACAGGGCGCCATAGCAACAGGGGTGCCGGGCGGCCGACAGCTCGCAATGTAATATGCGGCAGGCGAGGCGGCACCTGTGTTCTCCCTCAGGGCGGGGCAGGCACTGAGATGAGCCAGGGCTGGAGATGATAGTTCTCTGCCCCGCAGCCAATGTTCTATTCAGCAGCGCAGTGGAGAAGGAGTCTCTCCCTCCCCCCTGTGCTGCTGCTGCCGCCGCCTCCGCCAAAAGGAAGAGACGGGAGGAGGAGGGGAGGGGCTGTGGCCACTGCGCCACCAATTGTCACTACCAGAGCTTTGGGACCTTCTCACAGCTCTGTTTCTCCACCCCTGTGATGATGTCACTACTAGAGCTGGGAGGAGTTCTCACTGCTCTGTTTACTTTTGGTTTCCTTCCTCCCAGCTGTTCCTCATGCGTTTGATTTCCCTCTCTTTATATCACCCCTCCTCCTATTGTAGGGCGTGGATTATAGTTCTCATTTCAGTTGTAGCTCTTGCTTTAGTATCTTCACTTGTAGCTATCAGTTCACTGGACCTGTGTTCTGCTGCAGCAAGCACTCCGGATATTGCCAGCTGTCCTTGGATCCGTCTTCTCTGCGGCTGCAACACCTTCAGCTAAGTGTACAGACATTGTTGTGTACCAGATTATTTTCTGACTGGATCTGAGGTGGCCACGGTTCCCTCCATATACTGAGTAGGGCACCGGTGGCCGTGCCCCTTCCACTATTGTAGGGGTTACAGTGGTCATCAGTCTTAGGTACGTGGGCATGCCTCGTTCCGCCATTTGGATCCGAGCATGTGCTTAGCAGCATAGGGAGAGCTTTGAGGGTCTGACAGGGGTCACCCTTTATCCTCCCTAGTTTGGGTCCGGTCAGTAGCTCTTTTACTGTGTATACTATTGTTGCTCACATACAGCCGTGACACCAATGAAGATAACTGACCTGTAATACAAATACAGGAGACGGGTGCTGGAATCAAATAGCCGGCACCCGACCTCTATGACAGGGAGCTGCGATCAGCTGCAGTTGAGTTAACCCTTCAGGTGCGGTACCTGAAGGGTTAACTGTCGCTGATCGCAGCTCCCTGTCACAAAGGTCGGGTGCCAGCTATTTGATTCCGGCACCCGCCTCCTGTATTTGTATAAGAAACGTTGGTGGCACAGTGCGCCCCCCCCCCCCAACACCCCAGTATAAGAAACATTGATGGCTCAGTGGGAAGTGCCAATGAGGGTTAAAAAATAATTTAAAAAATTAACTCACCTCCTCCAGTTGATCGCGTAGCTGCCGGTCTCCTGTTCTTTCTTCAGGACCTGTGGTGATGTCACTGAGCTCATCACATGGTCCATTACCATGGTGATGGATCATGTGATGTATCATGTGATGAGCACAGTGATGTCACCACAGGTCCTGAAGAAAGAACAGGAGACGATCAATTGGAGGAGGTGAGTTAATTATTATTATTTTTTTTAACCCTTATTGGCACTGCCCACTGCGCCACCAATGTTTATTATCTTGAGGGGGGGCGCACTGCACCACCAATGTTTATTATATTGCGCCACCAATGATTATTATATTGGGGGGGCGCACTGTGCCACCAATGTTTATTATACTGGGGTGTTGGGGGGGCGCACTGCACCACCAATGTTTATTATACTGGGGGGGCGCATTGTGCCAATGTTTATTATATTGGGGGGCGCACTATGCCAATGTTTATTATATTGGGTGGGTGCACTGCGCCACCAATGTTTATTATACTGGGGGGGGCGCACTGTGCCAATGTTTATTATATTGGGGGGGCGCACTGTGCCAATGTTTATTATATTGGGGGGGCGCAGTGCGCCACCAATGTTTATTATACTGGGGTGTTGGGGGGCGCACTGCACCACCAATGTTTATTATACTGGGGGGGTGCACTGTGCCAATGTTTATTATATTGGGGGGGCGCACTGTGCCAATGTTTATTATATTGGGGGGGGCGCACTGCCCCACCAATGTTTATTATACTGGGGTGTTGGGGGTTGTGCCCATGGAGGGAAAAGTAGGGTAAATTAATGATGGCACACCAGGGCCGGTGTAACGTTATACTTCCCTACTTCGTGAGATTTTCCCTCTCTCGTCACTTCCAGTCGCACCAGACATGACGTGAGGAAGTGTTCAGCACCGCGCAGGCGCACAACGACGGGTTAGGGAAATTTCACAGCAGAGTGCGCATGCGCTGGGAGCCTCGTCGGCGGTTAGGGTAGGGAAAAATTATGGGCCAGTGCACAGGTGCGGTGATCGGATGGATGTTCTCAGCTGGACACCGGCCGACACTGCGCATGCGCTGGGAGCCTCACCAGCGGTTAGAGTAGGGAAAAAGCACTGGCCCGTACATAATTTTTCCCTTCCCTAACCGCTGGTGAGGCACCCGGTGCATGCGCAGTGTCGGCCGGTGTCCAGCTGAGAACATCCATCCAATCACTGCGCCTGCGCACTGGCCCATAGTTTTTCCCTACCCTAACCGCCGGCGAGGCTCCTGGTGAATGCGCACTCTGCTGTGAAATCTGTCGTTGTGCACCTGCGCGGCGCTGCACACCTCCTCACGTCATGTCCGGTGCGACCGGAAGTGACGAGGGTAGGGAAATCTCACGAAGTAGGGAAGTATAACATTACACGGGCCTTTGGGGTGTGCGGGCTGGTAACTACTTGGTTGGATAGTCAGCCAGCCTATGCCATGATGCCAGCAACAAGCAGTGTTTTTTTTTGGGGGGGGGGCGCAACAAGGTTAGCTCGCACAGGGCGCCTGAACACCTAAGGCCGGCCCTGCACAAATCAATCACAGAATTGCAGCATACCAAACTCCTGAAGAAGCCAGTGATCTGATGAAGCATGTTGGGGGGCAGATGATTGTTTTAAACAATTGTTGTCCACTCCAATGTTGCCTATTAGCTTATAGTCCTTGTGTAGGACATTTCATTCAATATAGAAAGGTTTTTTGAGCTAGTTGGAGCGCTTAGCAGTGTGTGTGCAGTGTGTGAATGCGTCTTGACAGCTACTTACGTAGTGTCAGACAAGTGTGCTGTGCTGTGAACGTTTGTGTGTAGGAGCACAGTTACCTATTCCATTTAATCAGTTTTTGCAGGCAACTACAGGTAGTTTGCTTACATTAGTCCATCCACACATTGCCCCCCTATGTTCAAACTCTGCAGATATAGTTGTGGTGAATAGGAGATAGTGCACATCTCCCTCACCCTGGCAGCAACTAAGTCGTCAACTCTTTGGGGTGGAAATAAAGTGTTTTAATTGCATGTTATGGCTCACAGCCGTTTTATCATTATGTCGAATTAAAAGTGAAGTTTTAATACACATTTTATACCTGAGTCAAGATAGGTCTAGGCCATTCTTGGCATTAATATATATATAGATTTTAACCATGTGAACATAACTTCACACCTGAAGGACTCTCTTTGTTAGAGAAGTCACCATTTTGATCTTTTGCATATGTTTTGTGTAAATGGAGCAGTAAATGTTCACACAGTAGTAAAGAATAATGCTAGTGATTAAGGCCGGCTACATTTAAGAGAATACCTTGTTTTCTGAGAAGACTTTTAATGTATTATTTACAGAGGAGAGTTTTTAGGTTTTCTGTTGCATACCATAACCATTTCTCATAGTCAGACCAATGAAGGCTAGTACAGCTCCTTGTCTCGGGGCTCTCAGACATTTGTAAAAATATAGTAAGTTTTAAGGAAATTCATGAAACTGTTTAAACGGAAAACTTTCTTTGTTTTCCACAGCAACCAATTACAGCTCAACTTTCCCATCTCACAATTTTCTTAAAAAATGAAAGCTGCGCTGTGATTGGTTGCTTTGGGTAGCAAAGACAGTTTTCACAAATCTCCCCTTTGAATGTAGACAAACAAAAGGTATGATGGGCAGCACAGCGGTAGTAAAGTAGTAATAGAGTGCCAGCAGCTTGGAAGGCGATCCACCAACAGCAAATAAAAATTAAAAAAACTCCACCGCACTTTCAAAATAAAAAAAATGTGTGTTTATTCACCAGATAGCGATGTTTCAGTCCTCTCAATGGGACCTTTCTCAAGCAGTGATGACTGCTTGAGAAAGGTCCCATTGGTCCCATTGAGAGGACTGAAACTTCGCTATCTGGTGAAGTAACACACATTTTTTTTATTTTGGAAGTGCCGTGAAGTTTTTCTTCCCCCCCCTTTTAATGTAGTGATTCTGGCTTTCAAATCTGGCTTTATGTTTACATGATGTTTAGTGTATTTTTATTTTAAAATTCTTATATCTGGTCATTAAAGAGCTTTGAGCACCTGTAAGCAGAATCAACGCTATTAAATCACGTACACTGAGTGGTAAGGTTGACCCTGCTGATTACCTGACTTCGGATGCAACATTCCCAAGTAAAAAAAACTTTTATTTATTATACAAATGGGACTTTAGTACACAAGGAAGCATGGTCAGCACTGAAAAGCATTTAGGAAGCAAGAAATTTGAACATGATTTGTCTTAGCAAGAGTTCATTATCTGTGAGGGGCTGTCCCCAGAGGTGAAGAAGAGGCCATACATCAGGCCTGGCACGGACAATTGGCACCCTGTGGCGATGCTCTGCCACTTCAAGGTAGCAAGTCACGTGCAGTCGCCATTCCCAAAGCCAAATTTGAGCTCCGGAGCATCAGTGCAGGGTGCTCATTCTCAGGACCCGGGCCACATCAATCAACAGGCAGGTAGGCACTTCTTCACAGGTGAATAACTCTTTCTAATGAGACAAATTAATAAATTCATCCCTAATTCCATCCAAAACAAAGATAGACTTTTGTGGTATTCAATACACAGTTATATGTAAATGTTAACATTAGAAGATTTGGGAGTGCAATGTATAAGTAACTATAACTTGTATCTTAATCACATATAATAATTAATATTATAATAGAAACCAATGAATCACCCGTGGGTAGAGTTGAGCGAACACCTGGATGTTCGGGTTCGAGAAGTTCGGCCGAACTTCCCGTAAATGTTCGGGTTCGGGATCCGAACCCGAACCGAACTTCGTCCCGAACCCCATTGAAGTCAATGGGGACTCGAACTTTTGGGCACTAAAAAGGCTGTAAAACAGCCCAGGAAAGAGCTAGAGGGCTGCAAAAGGCAGCAACATGTAGGTAAATCCCCTGCAAACAAATGTGGATAGGGAAATGAATTAAAATTAAAATTAAAAAAATAAAAATGAACCAATATCAATTGGACAGAGGTCCCATAGCAGAGAATCTGGCTTCACGTCAGCAGAGAATCAGTCTCTTCATGCCATAGCAAAGAATCTGGCTTCATGTCAGCAGAGAATCAGTCTCTTCATGCCATAGCAGAGAATCTGGCTTCATGTCAGCGCAGAATCAGTCTTCATGTCATAGCAGAGAATCAGGCTTCACGTCACCCACCACTGGAACAGGCCACTGTCACACATTTAGGCCCCGGCACCCAGACAGAGGAGAGAGGTCCCGTAACAGAGAATCTGGCCTTATGTCAGCGCAGAATCTGTCTTCATGTCATAGCAGAGAATCAGGCTTCACGTCACCCACCACTGGAACAGGCCACTGTCACACATTTAGGCCCAGGCATCCAGGCAGAGGAGAGAAGTCCCGTAACAGAGAATCTGGCCTTATGTCAGCGCAGAATCTGTCTTCATGTCATAGCAGAGAATCAGGCTTCACGTCAGCCACCACTGGAACAGGCCACTGTCACACATTTAGGCCCAGGCACCCAGGCAGAGGAGAGCGGTCCCGTAACAGAGAATCTGGCCTTATGTCAGCGCAGAATCTGTCTTCATGTCATAGCAGAGAATCAGGCTTCACGTCACCCACCACTGGAACAGGCCACTGTCACACATTTAGGCCCAGGCACCCAGACAGAGGAGAGAGGTCCCGTAACAGAGAATCTGGCCTTATGTCAGTGCAGAATCTGTATTCATGTCATAGCAGAGAATCAGGCTTCACGTCACCCACCACTGGAACAGGCCACTGTCACACATTTAGGCCCAGGCACCCAGACAGAGGAGAGAGGTCCCGTAACAGAGAATCTGGCCTTATGTCAGTGCAGAATCTGTATTCATGTCATAGCAGAGAATCAGGCATCACGTCACCCACCACTGGAACAGGCCACTGTCACACATTTAGGCCCAGGCACCCAGGCAGAGGAGAGAGGTCCCGTAACAGAGAATCTGGCCTTATGTCAGCGCAGAATCTGTATTCATGTCATAGCAGAGAATCAGGCTTCACGTCACCCACCACTGGAACAGGCCACTGTCACACATTTAGGCCCCGGCACCCAGACAGAGGAGAGCGGTCCCGTAACAGAGAATCTGGCCTTATGTCAGCGCAGAATCTGTCTTCATGTCATAGCAGAGAATCAGGCTTCACGTCACCCACCACTGGAACAGGCCACTGTCACACATTTAGGCCCAGGCACCCAGGCAGAGGAGAGAGGTCCCGTAACAGAGAATCTGGCCTTATGTCAGCGCAGAATCTGTCTTCATGTCATAGCAGAGAATCAGGCTTCACGTCACCCACCACTGGAACAGGCCACTGTCACACATTTAGGCCCAGGCACCCAGGCAGAGGAGAGAGGTCCCGTAACAGAGAATCTGGCCTTATGTCAGCGCAGAATCTGTCTTCATGTCATAGCAGAGAATCAGGCTTCACGTCACCCACCACTGGAACAGGCCACTGTCACACATTTAGGCCCCGGCACCCAGACAGAGGAGAGCGGTCCCGTAACAGAGAATCTGGCCTTATGTCAGCGCAGAATCTGTCTTCATGTCATAGCAGAGAATCAGGCTTCACGTCACCCACCACTGGAACAGGCCACTGTCACACATTTAGGCCCAGGCACCCAGGCAGAGGAGAGAGGTCCCGTAACAGAGAATCTGGCCTTATGTCAGCGCAGAATCTGTATTCATGTCATAGCAGAGAATCAGGCTTCACGTCACCCACCACTGGAACAGGCCACTGTCACACATTTAGGCCCAGGCACCCAGGCAGAGGAGAGAGGTCCCGTAACAGAGAATCTGGCCTTATGTCAGCGCAGAATCTGTCTTCATGTCATAGCAGAGAATCAGGCTTCACGTCACCCACCACTGGAACAGGCCACTGTCACACATTTAGGCCCAGGCACCCAGGCAGAGGAGAGAGGTCCCGTAACAGAGAATCTGGCCTTATGTCAGCGCAGAATCTGTATTCATGTCATAGCAGAGAATCAGGATTCACGTCACCCACCACTGGAACAGGCCACTGTCACAAATTTAGGCACCGGCACCCAGACAGAGGAGAGGTTCATTCAACTTTGGGTTGCCCCGCAATATAATGGTAAAATGAAAATAAAAATAGGATTGAATGAGGAAGTGCCCTGGAGTACAATAATATATTGTTAAGGGGAGGTAGTTAATGTCTAATCTGCACAAGGGATGGACAGGTCCTGTGGGATCCATGCCTGGTTCATTTTTATGAACGTCAGCTTGTCCACATTGGCTGTAGACAGGCGGCTGCGTTTGTCTGTAATGACGCCCCCTGCCGTGCTGAATACACGTTCAGACAAAACGCTGGCCGCCGGGCAGGCCAGCACCTCCAAGGCATAAAAGGCTAGCTCTGGCCACGTGGACAATTTGGAGACCCAGAAGTTGAATGGGGCCGAACCATCAGTCAGTACGTGGAGGGGTGTGCACAGGTACTGTTCCACCATGTTAGTGAAATGTTGCCTCCTGCTAACACGTTCCGTATCAGGTGGTGGTGCAGTTAGCTGTGGCGTGGTGACAAAACTTTTCCACATCTCTGCCATGCTAACCCTGCCCTCAGAGGAGCTGGCCGTGACACAGCTGCGTTGGCGACCTCTTGCTCCTACTCTGCCTTCGCCTTGGGCTTCCACTGGTTCCCCTGTGACATTTGGGAATGCTCTCAGTAGCGCGTCTACCAACGTGCGCTTGTACTCGCGCATCTTCCTATCACGCTCCAGTGTAGAAAGTAAGGTGGGCACATTGTCTTTGTACCGCGGATCCAGCAGGGTGGCAACCCAGTAGTCCGCACACGTTAAAATGTGGGCAACTCTGCTGTCGTTGCGCAGGCACTGCAGCATGTAGTCGCTTATGTGTGCCAGGCTGCCCAGAGGAAAGGACAAGCTGTCCTCTGTGGGAGGCGTATCGTCATCGTCCTGTGTTTCCCCCCAGCCACGCACAAGTGATGGGCCCGAGCTGCTTTGGGTGCCACCCCGCTGTGAACATGCTTCATCCTCATCCTCCTCCACCTCCTCCTCATCCTCGTCCTCCACGTCCTCCAGTAGTGGGCCCTGTCTGGCCACATTTGTACCTGGCCTCTGGTGTTGCATAAAACCTCCCTCTGAGTCACTTTGAAGAGACTGGCCTGAAAGTGCTAAAAATGACCCCTCTTCCTCCTCTTCCTCCTGGGCCACCTCCTCTTCCATCATCGCCCTAAGTGTTTTCTCAAGGAGACATAGAAGTGGTATTGTAACGCTGATAACGGCGTCATCGCCACTGGCCATGTTGGTGGAGTACTCGAAACAGCGCAACAGGGCACACAGGTCTCGCATGGAGGCCCAGTCATTGGTGGTGAAGTGGGTCTGATCCGCAGTGCGACTGACCCGTGCGTGCTGCAGCTGAAACTCCACTATGGCCTGCTGCTGCTCGCACAGTCTGTCCAGCATATGCAAGGTGGAGTTCCACCTGGTGGGCACGTCGCATATGAGGCGGTGAGCGGGAAGGCCGAAGTTACGCTGTAGCGCAGACAGGCGAGCAGCGGCAGGGTGTGAACGCCGGAAGCGCGAACAGACGGCCCGCACTTTATGCAGCAGCTCTGACATGTCGGGGTAGTTGCGAATGAACTTCTGCACCACCAAATTCAGCACATGCGCCAGGCAAGGAATGTGCGTCAAACCGGCTAGTCCTAGAGCTGCAATGAGATTTCGCCTATTATCGCACACCACCAGGCCGGACTTGAGGCTCACCGGCAGCAACCACTCGTCGGTCTGTTGTTCTATACCCCGCCACAACTCCTGTGCGGTGTGGGGCCTGTCCCCCAAACATATGAGTTTCAGAATGGCCTGCTGACGTTTACCCTGTGCGGTGCTGAAGTTGGTGGTGAAGGTGTGTGGCTGACTGGATGAGCAGGTGGAAGAAGAGGAGGAGCAAGCTGAGTAGGAGGAGGAGGAGACAGGAGGCAAAGAATGTTGCCCTGCGATCCTTGGCGGCGGAAGGACGTGCGCCAAATAGCTCTCCGCCTGGGGCCCAGCCGCCACTACATTTACCCAGTGTGCAGTTAGGGAGATATAGCGTCCCTGGCCGTGCTTACTGGTCCACGTATCTGTGGTTAGGTGGACCTTGCCACAGATGGCTTTGCGCAGTGCACACTTGATTTTATCGGACACTTGTTTGTGCAGGGAAGGCACGCTCTCTTGGAGAAGTAGTGGCGGCTGGGAACAACATACTGTGAGACAGCAAGTGACATGAGCTGTTTGAAGCTGTGTGTGTCCACCAGCCTAAATGACAGCATTTCATAGGCCAGTAGTTTAGAAATGCTGGCATTCAGGGCCAGGGATCGAGGGTGGCTAGGTGAGAATTTACGCTTTCTCTCAAATGTTTGTGAGATGGAGAGCTGAACGCTGCCGTGTGACATGGTTGAGATGCTTGGTGACGCAGGTGGTGGTGTTGGTGGTACATCCCATGTTTGCTGGGCGGCAGGTGCCAACGTTCCTCCAGAGGCGGAGGAAGAGGCCGAGGCGGCGGCAGCAGCAGCAGAAGAGGCCGAGGCGGCAGCAGCAGAAGAGGTAGCAGGGGGAGCCTGAGTGACTTCCTTGTTTTTAAGGTGTTTACTCCACTGCAGTTCATGCTTTGCATGCAGGTGCCTGGTCATGCAGGTTGTGCTAAGGTTCAGAACCTTAATGCCTCGCTTCAGGCTCTGATGGCACAGCATGCAAACCACTCGGGTCTTGTCGTCAGCACATTGTTTGAAGAAGTGCCATGCCAGGGAACTCCTTGAAGCTGCCTTTGGGGTGCTCGGTCCCAGATGGCGGGGGTCAGTAGCAGGTGTAGTCTCTTGGCGGCGGGTGTTCTGATTTTGCCCACTGCTCCCTCTTTGTCTTTTGCTACGCTGTTGGCTCGGTCTCACCACTGCCTCTTCCTCCGAACTGTGAAAGTCAGTGGCACGACCTTCATTCCATGTGGGGTCTAGGACCTCATCGTCCCCTGCATCGTCTTCCACCCAGTCTTGATCCCTGACCTCCTGTTCAGTCTGCACACTGCAGAAAGACGCAGCAGTTGGCACCTGTGTTTCGTCATCATCAGAGACGTGCTGAGGTGGTATTCCCATGTCCTCATCATCAGGAAAAATAAGTGGTTGTGCGTTAGTGCATTCTATCTCTTCCACCCCTGGGGAAGGGCTAGGTGGATGCCCTTGGGAAACCCTGGCAGCAGAGTCTTCAAACAGCATAAGAGACTGCTGCATAACTTGAGGCTCAGACAGTTTCCCTGATATGCATGGGGGTGATGTAACAGACCGATGGGCTTGGTTTTCATGCGCCATCTGTGCGCTTTCTGCAGAAAACTGGGTGGGAGATAATGTGAACGTGCTGGATCCACTGTCGGCCACCCAATTGACTAATGCCTGTACCTGCTCAGGCCTTACCATCCTTAGAACGGCATTGGGCCCCACCAAATATCGCTGTAAATTCTGCTGGCTACTGGGACCTGAGGTAGTTGGTTCACTCGGACGTGTGGCTGCGGCAGAACCGCCAAGTCCTCTCCCAGCACCAGAGGGTCCACTAACACCACCACGACCATGTCCACGTCCGCGTCCGCGTCCCTTATTAGATGTTTTCCTCATTGTTCCCGTTCACCACAATTTTGAGAATGGCAAATTTGGGAATGCTTTTTCAACCCAGAACAAAAAGTCTGCTTTTACGGTCACTACAAATAACTTGACCAGCTAAAACTGTGCAGATTTGGTTGAATAGAGATGTGAGACTTTTTTTTTTTTGCGCTGTGTGACAGTTATAGGTTTAATCACAGAATGACACTTCTATCAGCACGCTAGCGTGTGTCTTAGGTTTTTCTGAATGACACTATCAATACCTTCAATGTAAGATTTTCTTTTTGGGATAGATTTCAAGTAGGCCTCAAATACCACAAACTAGTTATTTTCAGAATGGCAAATTTGGGAATGCTTTTTCAACCCAGAACAAAAAGTCTGCTTTTACGGTCACTACAAATAACTTGACCAGCTAAAACTGTGCAGATTTGGTTGAATAGAAATGTCAGGTCTATTTTTTAGGCGCTGGGTGACAGGCTCAACTTGCCCCTGATGTAATATATGGCCAAAAAATAACCACACTGTTGATGGTTAAATGCACTTGGGTGACACAGGCTCAGCCTGCACCAGATGTAGTATATGGCCAAAAAATAATCAGACTGTTGATGGTTAAATGCACTTGGGTGACACAGGCACAGCCTGCACCAGATGTAGTATATGGCCAAAAAATAATCATACTGTTGATGGTTAAATGCACTTGGGTGACACAGGCTCAGCATGCAGCTGATGTAGGATATAGCACAAAATAACCACACTATCGATGGTTAAATACACTTGGGTGACACAGGCTCAGCCTGCAGCTGATGTAGTATATGGCCAAAAAATAATTAGACTGTTGATGGTTAAATGCAGTTGGGTGACACAGGCTCAGCCTGCAGCTGATGTAGTATATGGCCAAAAAATAACCAGACTGTTGATGGTTAAATGCACTTCGGTGACACAGGCTCAGCCTGCAGCTGATGTAGGATATAGCACAAAATAACCACACTATCGATGGTTAAATACACTTGGTGATAGCTCGTGCTGGCGCACCACAAGTCACAAAATGGCCGCCGATCACCCCAGAAAAAAAGTGATCTAAAAACGCTCTGGGCAGCCTCAAAAAAGTGAGCAAGTGAATAATAGCACTTCAATGATCCACAGCTGCAGATCGATCACAGAATGAAGTCTTTTGGAGGAGTTAATCTGCCTAATCTCGCCCTAACGTCGCAGCTGCAACCTCTCCCTATACTGATCATAGCAGAGTGACGTGCGGCGCTACGTGACTCCAGCTTAAATAGAGGCTGGGTCACATGGTGCACTGGCCAATCACAGCCATGCCAATAGTAGGCATGGCTGTGATGGCCTCTTGGGCCAAGTAGTATGACGCTTGTTGATTGGCTGCTTTGCAGCCTTTCAAAAAGCGCCAAGAAAGCGCCGAACACCGAACCCGGACTTTTACGAAAATGTTCGGGTTCGGGTCTGTGTCACGGACACCCCAAAATTCGGTACGAACCCGAACTATACAGTTCGGGTTCGCTCATCCCTACCCGTGGGTGATACTGGACATTAGCGCAGGAAATACAATTTAGACAGCTACTGCTGCTGGATGAAAGGACTGGATAAATCGGGGACGCGGCGAAGAAAAGGGGGGGGAATGTGCAGGCAGATTGTAGCGTCCACCGACTCTCTCAGTTGGAAGGTGTCATATAAATCTGCTAGAGCTGAGGACATAAGAATAGTACTAGTGTGATTCCTACCTGAAAAAAAGGTTCTCCCTGATGTACGTCCTTGTTCTAGTTGTGATTGCCTTCCTTGTATTCCTTCTTTTGTGGGATCTTCTTTATTTTTCTCCGTTGTGAATAGGCGCGTCCTCCTCGTTCACCTTCTAGCACGAGCGCTGCCCCGGGGCAGCGCTCGTGCTAGAAGGTGAACGAGGAGGACGCGCCTATTCACAACGGAGAAAAATAAAGAAGATCCCACAAAAGAAGGAATACAAGGAAGGCAATCACAACTAGAACAAGGACGTACATCAGGGAGAACCTTTTTTTCAGGTAGGAATCACACTAGTACTATTCTTATGTCCTCAGCTCTAGCAGATTTATCTGACACCTTCCAACTGAGAGATTCGGTGGACGCTACAATCTGCCTGCACATTCCCCCCCCTTTTCTTCGTCGCATCCCCGATTTATCCAGTCCTTTCATCCAGCAGCAGTAGCTGTCTAGATTGTATTTCCTGTGCTAATGTCCAGTATCACCCACGGGTGATTCATTGGTTTCTATTATAACTTTACTTCAAGGAGGACAACAGCTCCTTCCTAGGACATTTTAGCTGCGGTATCATCCTATTCAGGTTGATTTTTACATATCTAAACGAAGGCAGCGCAGGGAAGTCTATTTTCTTCTTTTTTCTAATAACTAATATTGTGTAGTATCCCACTGCAGAGCAGTGGTACACTGAAAAATTGCAAAAAAGGGGTTAAAAATGTATTTTGTGTGGTATATGCATTTACTGTACTTTACATGAACATGGTATTAATGGGACTCATCCACAGTCACCACTAGATGGGGCTGGTGTCATCCTGACTTTTTAGAGAGGAGGAACATTCAACAGACAAGTTAGTGTACTCTGAGACCGTGAAGAAAGGACATATGAAATGTGACAGCCGTTTAAGCCTGTCCTGGAGCAGATACCAACCAGAGCACGACCAGAAAGAACCAGAAAATCCTAAAAAAGCAGGCAAGAAGAGAGAGAGAGGTGCAGAGTATAAGTTCTGTAGAGGTGCATTGCACCACAAGAAGCTTATAGACTCTACAGCCATGTTGTCCAGTTGTGTAAAGTCATCTAGCCCTGGATATACTTACTCAGCTGGTTGATCCACTTCCGCAAAGCATACTATGTGAACGTACAGCAATCTGTTTGACATTTAGGGTTCGCCCTATTATTGCCTAAAGGAAAGTGTACACCCCATGCTAGAGAAGTTCAGTGTAAGGAAAACTGTTCTAAACAGACAGTTTGGCCTTATTAAGTATGTGTGCAGCTGTGAAACCTGTATCATCTGTGAAAAATGCATTTTGTGTACCAACTGCCAGTCCGTGCATGCTGAGGACTGTCCTGATAAGCTTGCATTGCAATTATTCAGTAAAAAACTGTTCTGCTGCACAACTACCTCATCATTGCTTCTTGCACCTCTACACTGCACCGATATCTACTGCTGCACCAAGGCACCCTGCCTTGCACCTCTTAACCTTCAACATTAAAGGCACCTCCACTATTATCAGACAGGAGAAGATCAAAACCATGTTGTGCCCAAAGGGAAGAAAGTGCACTCTTCCCATCACTGCACAGCTCAGGGGAGTGACAGAGTAGGTGAGCACTCTTTACAATCTTGTTACTATCATTTCTATCCTCATCGTCTGGTGTCCTCCTTTTTGGCACACTGCAATTGTAAAATCATGTTTGGCCATGCTCACACACCCAAAATGCATATAGGAAAAATCTGACATGTGTTTGCCATGAAATCTGCAGCAGAAATCAAAAGCAAACCCTGCCACAGATACAACTGACCAGGTACTGGGGCTACTCCATCTGTGACTAATGGCCTCTGTTTCTGCATGTATGCCATGTAAGTTACCCTTTCTGGAGCATTGTGCTATGTTTGCTTTTATATGCAGTAACATCCCTCCAAAAAAAAAAACACACTTTGAGAAGACTACCACCTCTTTATCATGACCAAATTATTGTTCAAAATCTTCTCTTACAATACAAACCCCTAGAACACCACATTGCAACACAGTTTTAGGGTAGATTCACAGTTTTTTGGAGGAGTATTTGAGGCAGATTCGCCTGCATGATTTTTAGCCAAAGCCAGAAGTGAATTAGAAAGGAATGAGAAAATAAAAAAAGACTTATACTTCTCACTCCTTTCAAATCCACTTCTGACATTGGCTGAAAAACCTGCAGACAAATCTGTCTCAAATTCTCTTCCAAAAAAATCAGTGCAAACCAACCATTAGGAGGTCATCTGAAAGAACTTTCACTCAATATGTTTTTTTTCCCCTGGAAATATCCATTTAAAAAGCCTTCATGTGGTAATGGTTAGTGTCCTTGTGAAGTTTAGGGTTGGTCAGTAGTGATGGACGAACATCGGCCGGGACGATTTGCGATAAAATCTTCATGAACCGCAAGTTTGCAGCAGGCCCCACTCACTTTGAATGGCAGGCAAACCTGAAAAACCTTCAGGTCATATTAGCAGTCACCAAATACTTACTATAAGTGCACAAATCATCCCACAACATGGACAGTGACATACCAGAGGGGGATCAATGGGAAAAATTCCCACAAAAATATATGTATTTTAATCAGAGGCCATTTTTATGCGTCTTAAAGGGAAACTCTCAAAATTGTGCCCTGCTGGAGCCTAGAAAAATTTGATTTTAGGCCACAGGAGTACAAGCACCAAACATTAGGCATTCACCGGACAGAAAACATCAATTGATTATGTGGCTGGAGGTATATTAGATGGTCATTGGATATCAATTTTACTGCAGGGGAGTGGACTACAGGCCCCAAACATTATTCCTTCACCGTACAGAAAAGAACAAGTGATTATGTGGCTGGAGGTATATTAGACGGTCATTGGATAGCAATTCTACTGCAGGCCAGTACAAATATATGTCAAATACATATGTTTAGAAGAACTAAAAATATCAAATTGGATTAAAAACATGGCTAACGAAATCCACCCTCTTGAAAAAAAAAACTATGGTAATAGGTGAAACTCAATTAAACGTGGTTGTCACAGGTGTTGAATTCCTCTGAGATCCATGCCTCATTCATTTTTAGAAATGTGAGGTAGTCCACACTGTCGTGAGCTAGGCGAGTGCGCTTATCGGTCACAATCCCCCCTGCTGCCCTGAACGTCCTTTCAGACAGGACACTGGATGAGAGGCAAGCCAAGAGTTCCATGGCAAATTGTGCCAGGTCTGGCCACAGGTCAAGCCTGCACACCCAGTAGTCAAGGTATTCCTCGCTTCTCAGAGTGTCCATATCGGCCGATGTAGTCGGACACTTGTCCGTCTAGGCGTTACCTGAGGCTGGATCAGGAGGGTGGCTGTCGATGGGTTGCAAGAATGTTCTCATATCTGAAGTGACCAACACATCTTCAAACCGCCCTCTTCCTTGCATGCGTGGTAGGATTTGTACCCGCAACTGTTTCTCTGTGGGTGGAAATTCCTCTGCCAGTGCCCGCAACAGCAGAATGCAGAATCTCTCGAAGCAAGGCCTGGAAATGCTGCATTCTGACAGCCCTCCGTGATGCTGGTAACATGTCCGCCATTTTGTGTTTGTACCGGAGGTATAATGCCACACAGTACTGGTCCTTGCCCTTTATGCTTTTTATACGGGGGTCCATCTTCAAACACTGGAGTATGAAGGCCCCAATTCGCACTAAATTGGAAGCCGTGGAGAGGCCTGGCTCCTGCTCATCGCCCAGGAGAATGTCGTCCTCGGTCTCCTCCCCCCATCCACGGACAACACCAGAGATCCCAAAAAAGTTTAAAGCCTGCTATTCTTGCTCCTCCTCCTCCTCCCCCCAGGCACCATCCTCCTCTGGTGAATCCAAGTGATCTGACCGCTTTCCCATATCCAAGGGATTTCTGTGTGATCTGGAAGGGAGGATGTTTCTGCTTTGCTCTGGAGCAGCACGGTCTATTTAAAGAAATAATCCTCCTCTGACTCCTCTTTGGACTACTGCTGACTTGGCTCAGATGGAGTAGCCCCCCCCCCCCCTGGGAATTCATTCAGCATTGTGACTTCCTTATTTTCCTTCTCCTTAATGGTTTGATCAATGATACGATGCAATGCACGCTCCAGAAAAAAGGCGTAAGGTACGATGTCACTGATGGCTGTGACTGACCAGTTTGGTGATCTCATCAAATGGCCACAGAAGTCTGCATGACAGACACTGGCACGGTGAAAAAAAAACAAGCTCCCCAGAACCTGTCCTGCCGCAGAGTTCATACAGGTAGTCGCTAACATGTTTCTGCTGGAGGAGCCTATAAAGCAGTGATGGTGAACCTTTTACAGACTGAGTGCCCAAACTGTAACCCAAAACCCACATATTTATCGCAAAGTGCCAACACGGCAATTTAACCTGAATACTACAGTCCAGTATAGTATATCTTCCATGTACTTTATCATTTAGCTATAATAGCCCGCCTACATTCAATGCGCTGCCTGTGCTGTTCATAGTGCGCCCTGCGCTGATGAATGGCAGGAAAAGGCTAATGCATACTGGTACACCATAGATTATTTCCAGGGCATGGGTGCCCACAGAGAGGGCTCTGAGTGCCGCCTCTGGCACCCGTGCCATAGGTTCGCCATCATTGCTATAAAGCATATACAAGGTGGAGTTCCAGCGCATCGGACAGTCAGAAATCAGATGTCTGATGGGTAAGTGGTGTCGCCGCTGAATGTCAGCAAGGCGAGCCATGGCCGTGTAAGATCTTCTAAAATGGCTAGAGATTTTTCTGGCCTGCCGCAAGACGTTCTCAACCCCGGGGTATTTGGTAACGAATCGCTGCACGACTAAGTTCAGAATGTGGGTCATGCCCTGTTTCACCTAGCACGTCGAATAGGGTCTGTGGAGCTGGGGGGGGTGCAGCGGAAGAGGTGGTAGCAGTGGAAAAGGAGCAGTCAGCCGAGGAGGAGACTAAGAATGGAGTAGAAGGAGGAGGAGAAGAGGCAGGCCTGCATGCAATCCGTGGTAGTAACACCAAATCCACACGGGTGCCACGGGTTACATGCTTGATGGTCGTCAGAAGGTTCACCCAGTGGGCAGTAAAAGTTTTATGTACCTTTCCTGCCCGTGTTTGCTCTACCACGTGTCTGTGGTCAGATGTATCTTAGCACCGACACTGTGTGACAGAGATACATTCACTTGCCGCTGAACATGGCCATATAGCTCTGGGATGCCCTTCTGGGAGAAATATTTTCTTCCAGGGACCTTCCATTGCAGTGTGCCAATGGCCACAAATTTTCTAAAGGCCTCCGAGTCCACCAGTTTATATGGCAGTAGTTGGTGGGCTAGCAGTTCTGACAAGTCTGCGGTCAGCCGTTGGGCAAGAGGTTATCCGGCGCCATCAACTTTTTATGTTCGAACATTTGGGCCACAGAAGCCTGCCTTTAGCCAGATGAATGCGTCGACAGCACGGTGGAAGGTGGAGTGGAGGACAAATGGGAGGAGAAGGAGAAGAGGCAGGACGTGGAGCGCTGGAAGCATGATTTTGTGGGTTCTGACGGTGTTGCTCCCACTGGGCTCAGTGATGGGAGGCCAGGTGCCTTCTTAAAGCGGTCGTCCGTAGATCCGCAGATGGCAACACTATTGTCAGCAGCTGACATGTCAAAAAAAGGCCACACTGCGGAGCTATGTGCCGGTGTCCTGGGAGTGCCATATGTGACCGTGCATGGTGGATGGCTCTCTCCAGATACATTTGCCGTCTGCTTTTTGCCTCCTGTGCACTGCGAGTTCTGCCTGCTTCTCCTCCTCCTCCCTATCTGCTGCTCCGTTTCTCCCTCTGAACTCTCCTCCTCTTCCTCTCTTGTGGGCACCCACGTGACGTCCTTCGACACGTCATCATCGTCACCTTCGCCACCACTGACATTAGAGATCTCGGAGTAGGCAGTGGGGACCACTCTCCTTGGGCTGATCCTGGATACTGTCGTCAGACGTCTGGGTGGCGGCCCTTGCTACCTCCTCTATCTCATCAAGAATGGCTGCACATCGGTAAGGTCTGGGAATGGATGGGAAAATAATTCCTCTGACTCGAGTGGAGGGGCTGGGGTGGTGGTGGTGTCTTTGGGGGTGCACACAGCAGAGAGTGAGGAGGGTGCTGATACAGAGGATGAGGAGGATGCAGCCACTCAACCAACTCTGGTGTGTCCTTTGACGTAATAGCACACACCTTCTCCAACTTACCACTTAACCTCCGGCCGGGTGCACCTTCCCGACCCCTATCACACCTGCAGAATGGCCTGCCTCTTCCTCTGCCTGTCATTTTCAAAATGACCCTGCGACAAGGTCCCTATAGAAGAGCAGTATTTGTAGAAGCAGGTATATGGAACCCCTTAATGATTATTTGCTGGAAACATGTATATCAACCCCTTAATCAGTTTTTTGGGGGCAACAGGTATATCACACCAGTTGCAATTAGCTGTTCCAATAGCATTTGTCCCTCTGTATAGCTGCGGTATCGCAGCAGAACCGCACACAACTGCTGCACAATACAAATGCACTATATAGAAAGTATATTATAGGTATATCACACCCCTGCCTCAATCAGTTTTTTTTTGGGGGGCAACTGGTATATCACACCAATTGCAATTAGTTATTCTAATAGCATTTGTCCCTATAGCTGCAGTATAGCAGCAGAACCGCACACCATTGCTGCACAATACAAATGCACTATAATATACTTTCTATGTTAGAAAGTATATTATAAGTATATCACACCCCTCAGTATATCACACCTTTCAATAGTACACCTATATCAGTCCTTAAAAGGACTTTTGTGGTGATGGTGGTGATGGTGAGTACAATAAAGGAATTCAAGAGGGGCCTGGATGTATTTCTGGAGTGTAATAATATTACAGGCTATAGCTACTAGAGAGGGGTCATTGATCCAGGGAGTTATTCTGATAGCCTGATTGGAGTCGGGAAGGAATTTTTTTATTCCCCTAAAGTGAGGAAAATTGGCTTCTACCTCACAGTTTTTTTTTTTTTTGCCTTCCTCTGGATCAACTTGCAGGATGACAGGCCAAACTGGATGGACAAATGTCTTTTTTTGGCCTTATGTAGTATGTTACTATGTTCGCATGTTTGGCGAATCGCAAACAAGCAAAGCTCGCCGCAAAACAACCGTCGGCCGAACCACAAGGCCATCTCTATTGGTCAGTAACCCATTGATCAGTGGCCTATTAACAGGAGTAGATAATCATTGAGGCGATTGAGGACGTGGGTGACCTACCGACACAACGCCCATGATGACGATCAGGGGAGGATTGGCAATGTATTGTACCGGGAAACTTCCCGATGGGCCCCATGTCTTTTTATGTGCAGTGAACCGGTAGAGCCCAGCTATTGTTTAAGCACTTGCAGCCAGCCTCAATACACATACCGCCTGCTCTGCTGCTCACTTCTGACTGTCTGACACTTCTGGGGGTGTAAGTATGTGTGGAGGTTGGGGGAGGGAGTTGAATTCGTGTGGTGTGCGCAGTGTCAGGGACCTACTGAGAGTCACTCAGTCACTGCCTGCCTGCCATCCCTGCTGCGCTCCACTGACTGGACTTACGATGGATTGGGTTCGGCCACTCGGGTGTGTGAGATCTCATAATGACAGCACAGCAGGGGAGGTAACTTGCAATGAAAAATGGTATTATAAGAGAAAAAACGATAAATGTGTAAGGCCCCATTCACAGGACTGTATATTTGGTCCGCATCCGATCTGCTGGATGCGGACCTACTTATTTTAATGGACTGCACTGTGTACCGTCCGGATACGTATGTCTGTTCTGCAGCCCCTCAAAAAACATAGAACATGTCCTATTCTTGTCCGTTTTGTGGACAAGAATAGACATTTCTAATATAGGGCCTCAAAACGGTATGGTCATGTGAGTGGGTCAAAACTCAATGTGAAAGGCTTATATTATTGAAGTCGGTTGTGAAATAAAATTAATAAACAAAAATGACAAAAGATAAGTGAAAAATCCACAAATAAAAAATGAAACTTGATGGAAAACATGGCTGAGAAAAATGCTTAACTCCTTTCTGACATGGTAAATTTCCCTTTTTGGATTTTGGTTTTTTACTCCCAGCTTTCCCAGAGCCTTAACTTTTTTTATTTTTCTGTTCACATAGCCGTATGAGGACTTGTTTTTTTTCGGGACCAGTTGAACTTTCTAATGGCACCATTTAATATTGCATACCGTGTAGAGGGAAGCTGTAAAAAAAATTCTAAATGGGGTGGAATTAGGAAAAAAAATGCAATTCCAACACAGTTTTATGGGTTTTGTTTTTACGTTCGCTATGCAGTAAGAATGACTTGTGCTCTTCATTCTCCATTTCAGTATGATTACAACAATTAGGGAAAATAAGGTACAAATTCTGTTCAAGTATTAAACTCTCTAGCGCTGCAAAATCCTGGACACAAGTGAGCAAAAGTCCATACAGTGAAAATAGAAGAAAAATTGGATTGCGCTGCAGGAGAGTATACTAGAAATAATCAAAGTCACAAAGTTATTTTATGATTATGATTACAACAATGCCACAAATGTATAGTTTTTCTTGTATTTTAATGCGGAAGAAAATCTAAATGTTTGAGAATGGCATACAAAGGTGCGAATTAACATGTTTTGTTATATTATACAGCAACAGGTTTTAAGACCCCACCTCCTTTGACCATGCATTCTACATGTTTGGCTCAGCCTACAATATGGGGCCACTTTTACTTTTTTTTTTACAGGGCCACTTTGATTTCCCAATCCGCCCCTGATGACAACAAGCATTTACATGCAGGAAGCATTGTGTACAAATTTGTTCTTATTCAATCGTATCCTCGCATAAACATTGATCGTTGACTGTGTTCCGACATGTCTAGTCATCGTGCCTATTGATCACACAATGCAGATTTACATTACCACAATTCATTAACGGCAAACGATAATTTACTTGTTTGCATCGCAAGTAAAATTGTTCAGTTGCTACAAACATTCACATTACACGATTATCGTCCACCATAAATTGCTAGCATTTGAATCAAATTGATTATCTAGTCATCTAAATGAGCCTTAAGATTTCTGACTTATCTCTTTCTTTTTGACATATCTGCTCTTCTCTGTTCCTTCAGAAATACCATGTGCTTTTACTCCATGCATTCCTGTAAGATTTTCAATGTATATTTCATAGGTATAGACAGAGAGACTTTCTGTCCATACTGAAGACGCTGTATGGCTCAAAGTGCAGTTGCAAGGTCATACTGAAGGAATGTTATGGAGCTGATCATTCAAGATGAAAGTGATAGGTAAGAAAATTAACTGAAAATCTATTAACCAGATGTTCGTTACAAACTGAGCAAAAAATAAGTTTTTCTGCCTGGTCCTTTAAGCCACCACTACCATGAATATTAGGACTAGAAAATGCTATGTAGTTTTAGAAGTGTTATCAGTATAGTTACATACAGGGCCGGCGCCAGCACCTGGAAAACCCGGGGCCCACTGCTTCTGGGGGGGGGGGGGGGGCACTCCTTTCTGCACAGTCCCTTTTAAATTTTTTACAAACTGTTGTTGGCGCTGCGCAGCGCTGCCGCCGTCATATTAGATCTCCAGGCCTGCAGAATGCGGAGCGTCAGTGCGCCGCATGCATGTGCACGTTCGTGAGTACACTGATCGGAGTGGCAGGTCCTGCAGCAGAGGAAGCCAGTGGGAGCTGGAAGAAGGAGGGCTCCCAGGGTGGCTTACAGCTGTAGTAAGGAGAGCATGGTGCACTGTGCAAGGACCCATGGAAACATGATAGGGCCGCTGGAGAGCTAAGGAGCCCGGCCTGTCAGTCTTCAAGTAAGTGATTCCCCCTCCCCCAATCACAGTTCTGTCCAGTCTCACAGTTCTTTGCTCCCCCTCCTCCTGTCTCCTCACTAGTGACCCTGCTCCCCCCTCCTCCTGTCTCCCCACTAGTGATCCTGCTCCCCCTCCTCCTGTCTCCCCACTAGTGACCCTGCTCCCCCCTCCTCCTGTCTCCCCACTAGTGACCCTGCTCCCCCCTCCTCCTGTCACCCCAGTAGTGACCCTGCTCCCCCCTCCTCCTGTCACCCCACTAGTGACCCTGCTCCCCCTTCTCCTGTCACCCCACCAGTGACCCTGCTCCCCCTCCTCCTGTCACACTGCTCCCCCCTCCTCCTGTTACCCCACTAGTGACCCTGCTCCCCCTCATCCTGTCACCCTGCTCCCCCCTCCTCCTGTCACCCCACTAGTGACCCTTCTCCCGCCTCCTCCTGTCACCCCACTAGTTACCCTGCTCCCCCTCATCCTGTCACCCCACTACTGACTCTGCTACCCCTGCTTTCTGTCACCTCTCTAGTGACCCTGTGTGTTCCTGTACGGAGAGGAGCCTGGCTGGAGTGTAATGAGGCCTAGCTGTGTGTGTGTCCCTGTGTGTGTGTGTGTGTGTCCGTGTGTGTGTGTGTGTGTCTCTCCCTGTGTGTGTCACCATCACCATGCCCACAGTGTTCCCGTTCTGTGCGGGGCAAGAAGAAGAAGATGGAAGAGGAGGCAGCGCCGCCAGCATGCAGTCCATGGGAAAGACACAGGGAGGCACACTAAGGATGTAGGTAACACTACTACATGATCTAAACTAGTGTTATCTGTGGTTTTACATAGGACTGCAGGTGACACTACCACATGATCTACACTAGTGTTATCTGTGGTTTTACATAGGACTGCAGGTAACACTACCACAATATCAGCATTAGTGTTATCTGTGGTTTTACATACAGTAGGACTGCAGGTAACACTAACACGTTATTAGCACTAGTGTTATGTGTGCTGTTACATAGGACTGCAGGTAACAGTACCACATTATTAGCACTAGTGTTATCTGTGCTGTTAAATAGGACTGCAGGGGACATCTACTATATTATCTGTACTCAGAGAGTTATTACTGTGTAAAGGGGCCCACTGAGACTTTATCGCCCAAGGGCCCACATGAACCTGGAACCGGCCCTGATTACATACCTTGCAACTGACCCAGATCCAGTGGAACAGTGCCAGATTTTGGTGGCTGTGCTGTACGGGCTGGGCCATGTCCCACTTTCAACTGTCTCTGCAATGGTGAAGCAGGGAACTGTCAGCTTTCTGCTTCACCATTCGCTGGCCTGTGTGCTCTCCATCAGGTGTGTTGTGTTGACGTCATTGCACCTGCTGTGCACAGGGGATGATGTGCTCTGTTTGTCAGGGAAAGGGGTTAGGTGAGTAGTTATTTTTTATTTTATTTAAACTATAAGACAGCACTTTTTAAGGGGGAGCACTAAGGGGACAGCACTGCCATGAAGGGGCACTGAGGTGGCAGCACTTCTGTGATAAGGCACTAAGGGAGCAGCACTTTTGTAATGGGGCAGCTCTTGTAAGGCAGGCACTAGTGGGGCAACACACCTATGAAGAGGCATTAAAGGGGCAACAGAACTGTGAGCAGGCACTAAGGGGGCAGTTCTTGTAAGGGGGGCACTAATTAGACCACAATTTTGTAAGGGGGCACTAATTCGGCAACACTATTGTGAATAGGCACTTAGGGAGCAGCACTATTCTGAGGGGTATTAATGGGGCATAACTACTATGTGGGGGCACTAAGTGGGCTTTCTACTGTGTGAGGGAACTAAGGGATAATAACTACTGGGTGGTCGCAAAGGGGACCAGGCAGGATTAGGCATGTATAGATAGTCAATGGGCAGAGTTAGAGGCATGGCTTAGTGAAAAATAATTGCTGATTTTGTCCCTCCTTGGGCTTCTCAAACGTTGTGAGGTGTGTGGTTAGGTGGCATAGCAATCCTGGAAAAGTTTCCTTGCTTAAATCTCACCCTGTGTGAAGTGACCTCTGAAATCCCCTTCTTCTCCAATAAAAGTGGGAGCCAAATATTAACATTTAGAAGCCCTATATGTACATATGCCCTATGTGTTCTCAAACTACTTGAATTCATAGTAAGGAATTATTGTGCTGTCATAATCTTATATTACCGCTGCTTGAAGCAGACAGCCTAAAATTACTTTTGGATCTATAGATCTGACACCAGGTCCCACAGCAGCAGGGAGCAGAGACATGTGAGATTTTTTAATTATCTGTGATAATGTGTTCCATAAAACTCTCTGGAAGTGTTAGGCTGAAGTGTTTATGCTCCCTTTAAAGGAGAATAAATGGACAGGCTTCTGAAAGTATTTAATATGAAATGAATCTATTCTAATAAACAACATCAAGGCTTTTGCATATGCCCATGGAGATTTGTGACTGCTAATGTAGCCCTAAAACATTGACAAAATGAGAGGATCATTTACAAGCTCGGGGCACAGCTAAGAAGCCACATTAGAGAGAACTGGATGCTGTTTGATTATGAATATGTGGCTTTTAATGCAGCAATCCATCCTTTGATGCTGGGGAATGAATTGGGGCACTGTCACCGAAAGTGTGAAAATCGCTTTATAAGAATGACAGTTGACAAGTTGTGTTGCAGACAATGTATACTGTGACTGGAAGACGTAGTCATTTCTAGACAGTCGGAATGTCTCATTGTACTGTATAAAGAACTTTCCGCCTCCACTAGCTCAACATAGCATTTTCTACAAATAATTCATCTATCAAAACTCAATTATTAGCTAAATATATCAAATCACATAGAGATACATAAACATATTTTTTTTTATCATTCCAACCATTTGCTGGGGTTTTAATATAGGTCATAATTAGAGTTGAGCGGACACCTGGATGTTCGGGTTCGGCAGATTCGGCCGAACGTGAAAAAAAAGTTCGGGTTCGGGACCCGAACTTGACCCCGAACCCGAACCCCATTGAAGTCAATGGGGACCCGAACTTTTGGCCACTAAAATGGCTCTAAAATAGCCCTGGAAAGAGCTAGAGGGCTGCAAAAGGCAGCAAAATGTGCTTAAGAGCATGACAACTGTTCTGCAAACAAATGTGGATAGGGAAATGAATTGAAAAAACATAAAAGACCTTAAAATAAAAATTTGGAATGATGTAGGAGGAAGAGGTTGAGGAGGCGGTGAATGGGTGGATGTGGCCGTGTAGGTTCACGTGGCGGTCTAGGTGGAAGGCGGCGGCGAAGGAGGAATAGGTAGCAAACACAGATGTGTGTTATTTAGCATTTTTACATAGGGGTATCCCCCAAAATATTGGGACATATATAAAAAAAAAAGGAATAAGTGCACTTGAGTACAAGGATGGATGGTTGAGGCTGTTAGAACTGTCTATTCTGCACAAGGTACAGACAAGTCTTGTGGGATCCAGGCCTGGTTTATTTTAATGAACGTGAGCTTGTCCACATTGGCTGAGGACAGGCGGCTGTGTCTGTCTGTAATGACGCCTCCTGCCGTGCTAAATACACGTTCAGAGAGTACACTGGCTGCAGGGCAGGCCAGCACCTCCAAGGCATACAGGGCAAGCTCTGGCCATGTGGACAATTTGGAGACCCAGAAGTTGAATGGGGCAGAACCATCAGTCAGTACGTGTAGGCGTGTGCACAGGTACTGTTCCACCATGTTGTTCAAATGCTGCCTCCTGCTAACACGCTCCATATCAGCAGTTTGACAAAGCTTTTCCACATGTCGGCCATGCTAACCCTGCCTTCTGAGGTGCTGGCGCTGACACAGCTGCGTTGGCGACCTCTTCCTCCTCCCGTGCCTTCGCCATGTGCTTCCACTTGATCCCCGGCGTCAGTTGGGAATGCTCTCAGGAACTCGTCTACCAGCGTGCGCCTGTAGTCACGCATCTTCCGATCACGCTCCAGTGAGGAAATTAAGAACAGCACATTGTCTTTGTAACAGGGATCCAGCAGGGTGGCCACCCAGTAGTCAGCACACGTTAAAATGTGGGCAACTCTGCAGTCGTTGCGCAGGCACTGCAGCATGTAGTCTCTCATGTGTGCCAGGCTGCCCAGAGGTAAGGACAAGCTGTCCTCTGTGGGAGGCGTATCGTCTGCGTCCTCCGTATCCCCCCAGCCACGCACCAGTGATGGGCCAGAGCTGCGTTGGATGCTACCCCACTGTGAACATGCTTCATCCCCATCCTCCTCCTCGTCCTCCAGTAGTGGGCCCTGGCTGGCTAAATTTATACCTGGCCTCTGCTGTTGCAAAAATCCTCTTCTGAGCCACTTCTAAAAAACTGGCCTGAAAGTGTTAGAGATGACCCCTCTTCCTCCTCTTCGTCCTGGGCCACATCCTCTTCTATCATCGCCCTAAGTGTTTTCTCAAGGAGACATAGAAGTGGTATTGTAACACTGATAACGGCGTCATCACCACTGGCCTTGTTGGTGAAGTACTCGAAACAGCGCAACAGGGCACACAGGTCTCGCATGGAGGCCCAGTAGTTGGTGGTGAAGTGGTGCTGTTCCGCAGTGCGACTCACCCGTGCGTGCTGCAGCTGAAACTCCACTATGACCTGCTGCTGCTCGCACAGTCTCTCCAGCATATGCAAGGTGGAGCTCCACCTGGTGGGCACGTGGCATATGAGGCGGTGAGCGGGAAGGCCGAAGTTACGCTGTAGAGCAGACAGCCGAGCGGCGGCAGGATGAGAACGCCGGAAGAGCGCACAGACGGCCCGCACTTTATGCAGCAGCTCTGACATGTCGGGGTAGTTGTGAATGAATTTCTGCACCACCAAATTCAGCTTATGCGGCAGGCAAGGGATGTGCGTCAAACTGGCTAGTCCCAGAGCTGCAACGAGATTTCGCCCATTATCGCACACCACCAGGCCGGACTTGAGGCTCACAGGCAGAAACCACTCGTCGGTCTGTTGCTCTATACCCCGCCACAACTCCTGCGCGGTGTAAGGCCTGTCCCCCAAACACATCAGTTTCAGAACGGCCTGCTGACGTTTACCCTTGGCTGTGCTGAAGTTGGTGGTGAAGGTTTGTCGCTGACCGGATGAGAAGGTGATAGAAGAGGAGGAGGAAGCCGAGTAGGAAGAGGAGGCAACAGGAGGCAAAGAATGATGCCCTGCGATCCTTGGCGGCGGAAGGACGTGCGCCAAAGAGCTCTCCGCCTGGGGCCCAGCCGCCACTACATTTACCCAGTGTGCAGTTAGGGAGATATAGCGTCCCTGGCCGTGCTTACTGGTCCACGTATCTGTGGTTAGGTGGACCTTGCCACAGATGGCGTTGCGCAGTGCACACTTGATTTTATCCGATACTTGCTTGTGCAGGGAGGGCACGGCTCTCCTGGAGAAGAAGTGGCGGCTGGGAACAACATACTGTGGGACAGCAAGCGACATGAGCTGTTTGAAGCTGGTCATCTCCACCAGCCTGAATGACAGCATTTCAAAGGCCAGTAGTTTAGAAATGCTGGCATTCAGGGCCAGGGATCGAGGGTGGCTAGGTGGGAATTTACACTTTCTCTCAAAGGTTTGTGAGATGGAGAGCTGAACGCTTCCGTGTGACATGGTGGAGATGCTTGGTGACGGAGGTGGTGTTGTTGGTGGCACATCCTCTGTTTGCTGGGCGGCAGGTGCCAACGTTCCTCCAGAGGTGGAGGAAGAGGCCGAGGCAGCAGCAGAAGAGGGAGCAGGAGGGACCTGAGCCCTTTCTTGGTTTTGAAGGTGCTTACTCCACTGCAGCCCGTGTCTCGCATGTAGATGCCTGGTCATGCAGGTTGTGCTAAGGTTCAGAACGTTAATGCCTCGCTTCAGGCTCTGATGGCACAGCGTGCAAACCACTCAGGTCTTCTCGTCAGCACATTGTGTGAAGAAGTGCCATGCCAGAGAACTCCTTGAAGCTGCCTTTGGTGTGCTCGGTCCCTGGTGACGGTGGCCAGTAGCAGGCAAACTGTTTTGGCGATGGCTGCTCTGCTTTTGCACCCTGCTCCCTCTTTTGCTACGCTGTTGGCAAGTCAGTGGCACGACCTTCAAAGTCAGTGGCACGACCTTCATTGTAGATGACATGTGTCTCATCAAAGTGCCCCCACACTGCGCTAGGGTGTCAAAAGTGACACTGCAATGGTCATATATGGAGGGAGATGTCGTGCATTACATCAAAGTGCCCCCACACTGTGTTAAGCTGTTCTTCATAAGATTTCTCCCTGATCTCTCCCTCACAGCAGCTGCAGCCTATCCCTACACTAATCCGAGCAGAGTGGCTGGCGGCGCTACGTGACTCCAGCTTAAATAGAGGCTGGGTCACATGCTGCAGTTGGCCAATCACAGCCATGCCAATAGTAGGCATGGCTGTGATGGCCTTTTGGGGCAAGTAGTATGACGCTTGTTGATTGGCTGGTGTGCAGCCTTTTTTTAAAAAGCGCCAAGAAAGCGCCGAACCCGAACTTTTACGTAAATGTTCGGGTGCCGAAAAAACCTAAAGTTCGGGTTTGCTCAACTCTAGTCATAATAATTTTCTTCCATACTACCCTCAAATGTTGTTATACTTAGAATTCTGAAAAAATGTTTGCTATTAGAGATGAGCGAATCGAATCAGACGAAGTGGAATTCGATCCGAATTTCAGAAAAAAATTCGATTCGCAACGAAGGTAAATTTCCTCGCGCTTCGTGGTAACGAATTGCAATTTTTCCTAAAATGGCGGCTACACGTGTGAGGACATGGGGCAAGAAACTCTGGGAAGGCGGGCTGACCCATAATGCCATGCATGCAGCCAATCAGCAGCCAGCCAGCCCTGTGATGTCACAGCTCTATAAATGTGGCAGCCATTTTAGATTCTGCCATTTTCAAGCATTCTGAGTGCAGGGACAGACGTGAGAAGGCGCTAGGGACAGCAAATGGAAAAACTTCATTGTGAAAAAAACCTGAAAAAATGATTTATAAGTGCAGGAAAAGGATAGGGAGGAATAATTTCACGGCATCTTAGTGCAGGGAGAGACGTCAGAAAGTGTTAGGAACACTGCCAGAAAAGCGATTTACAAGTGCAGGAAAAGGATAGGGAGGAATCATTTCACGGCATATTAGTGCAGGGAGAGACGTCAGAAGGCGCTAGGGACAGTGCTAGAAAAGCGATTTACAAGTGCAGGGAAAGATTATTAGGCGATCCAAATAGCCATTATACAGCTCTGTCATTCCAGCAATTTGTTCTTGGGGTGCAAGTGCTATGTTGAAAAGCCTTTAGTGGCTTATATCTTTTCAAACAAGAAAAATATATAAGCATTTAACTTGTGCAGTTATATGTGTTGAAAGCGTACAGAAAATAAAAATACGCACTTCACTGGTGCACTTATTTGTGGCAAAAGTGTTTAGTGGCCTATTTCACAACAGAAATTTTTTTTATTCTCAGTTCACTTCGGCGGTTATATGTCTTGAAAGCATTTAATAGCCTATTTCAGTACAAAAAGAAAAGTATATTCTCAGTTCACGTCGGCGGTTGTATGTGTTGAATGCATGGCTGGCAGTCAGCAGGGTGGCAGCAGTGGGAAGTCGGGAGCCAAATGTGCCCCGGGTAGACCTAGAAGCCTACCTGCCCGGGAAGTAGTGGTGCAGGGGTTCACGTAAGTAGCGACGGTAGCAGTCACTGCGGCGGTTATATGTTATTTTGTATTTCAATACAAAAACAAAAATATATTCTCAGTTCACTTCGGCGGTTATTTGTGTTGAAAGTGTTTAGTGGCCTATTTTAGTACAAAAAGAAAAATATATTCTCAGTTTACGTCGGCGGTTATATGTCTTGAAAGCGTTTAGTGGCCTATTTCCGTACAAAAAGAAAAATATGTGCCCTAGGTAGACCACCTGCTTCGCAGCAGCCTACTTGCCCGGAAATAAGTAGTGCAGGGGTCCACAGAAGCAGTAGCAGTCAGTCAGTGCCAGGGGCATAACTAGAAGTGACTGGGCCCCACAGCAAATATTTGTAAGGGCCCCACCAGCGCGCTTCGCACCTCCCTCCTCCTGTGTAAACCCCACTCCTTTGGCACAGTGTAGCGGTATACTGTATATTGTGTGGCACAGTGGATGCTATATGTGTATAACATAAACATATTTCATATGAAAACTTACAGTTACTTGACCCTTGGGGATCTCGGACACCAATTCAACACTTGGCCGGGGGCTCGGCGGTGCTGATGTTGTGCTTTATCCTAATGAGAAAGATTTCATAGTAAGGATTTGGAGAAGTGGCAGAGGGATAGCAGAGCAGGGAGAGGCTGGTGCTGCTACTAGGGGGTCATACCATTGGGGAGTAATAAAGCCCACTATAATGCCCCCCCAGTAGTAATAATTCTCCTTATAATGTGTGCAAAAATACCCCCTTGTAATGCCCCCAGTTGAGCTAATGTCCCCATAGTTCCCCCATAATGTCCCAGTATAAAATACCCCTATATAGTGCCCCCAGTAAATTCCCCCATAGTGCTCCTCTCCCCCCTTCCTGCTAGTGCCCCCCATAATGTACCAGTATAAAATGCCCCATATATAGTGCCCCAGTAGATGCCCCTCAGTGTCCGGCCTCTGATAGGCTGCCGGCCTAATGTCCCCAATAATGTGCCAGTAAGTGTCCCCATAGATGCCCCCCCATCATGTGCCAGTATCAAGTGCCTCTCTTCTCCCCCCACATGTCCCAGTATCATAGTGCCATCTCCCCCCCCCAATGTGCCAGTATTAAGTGCCTCTTTCCTTCCCACCCCCCATGTGCCAGTATCATACTGCCAAACCCCCCCATGTGCCAGTATCAAGTGCATCTCTCTTCCCCCCCATGTCCCAGTATCATAGTGCCATCTCCCCCCAAAAAAAGTGCCAGTATCAAGTGCCTTTCTCACCCCCATGTGCCAGTATCATAGTGCCAAACCCACCCATGTCCCAGTATCAAGTGCCAACCCCCCCCACATCCCAGTATCAAGTGCCTCTCTCCTCCCCCCCATGTCCCAGTATCATAGTGCCATTCCCCCCCACAAAAAAAGTGCCAGTATCAAGTGCCTCTCTCCCTCCCCCCATGTGCCAGTATCAGGTGCCAACCCCTCTCCCCCCCCATGTGCCAGTATCAGGTGCCTCTCCCCCCCAGGTGCCAGTATCAGGTGTCAACCCCCCTCCCCCCAAGGTGCCAGTATCAGGTGCCTCCCTCCACCCCATGTGCCAGTATCAGGTGCCAACCCCCCCAGGTGTCAGTATCAAGTGCCTCTCTCCCCCCCATGTCCCAGTATCATAGTGCCATCTCCCCCCCCCCACAAAAAAAGTGCCAGTATCAAGTGCCTCTCTCCCTCCCCCCATGTGCCAGTATCAGGTGCCTCTCTCCCCCCTTCCCATATGCCAGTATCAGGTGCCAACCCCCCTCCCCCCCTAGGTGCCAGTATCAGGTGCCAACCCCTCTCCCCCCCATGTGCCAGTATCAGGTGCCTCTCTCCCCCCCATGTGTCAGTATCAGGTGCCAACCCCCCTCCCCCCATGTGCCAGTATCAAGTGCCCCCCGCCCCCCCCATGGCAGTAACAGTCGGGTATTAAAAAAATAAACACTTCTACTTATCTCGATGTCAGCGATGCGATGCAGCCTCTTCCTGTGTCCCGCCCTGTATGTCCATATATGGAGTCAGTGCTTGTATTTCAGAAAAGTTTCTGCTGGGATTCGAACCCACGACCTTCTGTATCAGAGGAAAAGCACTTAACCACAAGACCATAAGAGCTGCCTTGCTGCTGACTGAAAAAATATGAGACTTCTACTGTTATAGCTGGCTAAGTGTACATCTATACACATGACAGCTGCTCATATATAGAGATATTGCAGAGCTGAGTGTGCTGGGACAGCTGTCATATAGAGATATAGCAGTGCTGGGTGTGTTGGGGCAGCTGTCATGTGTATAGATGTACACGTAGCCAGCTATAACAGTAGAAGTCTCATATTTTTTCAATCAGTTGTAATGCAGCCTTTATGGCTGTGTGGGTAAATGCTTTGCCTCTGATACACTGATACATTGGAGGTTGTGGGTTCGAATCCCAGACACATCAGGAGACTTTAGGAGACAGTAAGATTAGATCACATTAGCGAGGGGGCCTGGTCAGCCGCTGCTGCTGTGAAGGGGCCCTGAACATTAAGACAAGGATCGATATTTAACTAACTTGAAAATAAACTGTCACACACGCTGCCGGGGCGCCGGGCCCTGAAGCAGCTGCTTCCCCGGTAGTTACGCCACTGCCTGGCTGCCTGTGTGTAGTGTCTGTGTGTGTTAATAAAAATAAAAAAAAAACAGAATGCGGTCCGGACGGGGCCCCATAGCCGTTGCTATGGCAATCCCTACGCCACTGGTCAGTGCAATCACCTTTTGTTAAGCCACCGGAGGTTAACATGGCCATATGTAGAATATGTGGACAGAAGGTGAAGCATTGCCAGGGTGCCAATGTTGGCACCACAGCCCTGCGTCAACATATGCAGCATCCTGATGCTGCTGCTGATGCTACTTCCATCTCCACACTATGTCATCTTGCCACTCTGTGGTATCCTGATGCTGCTGCTACTGCCATCTCCACACTTGGTCACCTTGCTACTCTATGGTATCCTCCTGATGATGCTGCTGCTGCTACTGCCATCTCCACACTTGGTCACCTTGCTACTCTATGGTATCCTCCTGATGATGCTGCTGCTGCTACTGCCATCTCCACACTACAGTATGTTACCTTGCCACTCTGCGGTATCCTCCTGATGCTGCTGTCACCACCTCCAGACTCGGTCATTGTGCCACTCGTTAGCCTCCTCATACTGCTGCCAACTCCAGATTTGGTCATTGTACCACTCGGTGGCCTTCTCATACTGCTGACAACTCCAGACTCTGTCATTGTGCCACTTGGTAACCTCCTCCTACTGCTGCCAACTCCAGACTCGGTCAGTGTGCCACTCTTTGGCCTCCTCATGCTGCTTCCACCTCCTCAATCTCTCGTCGTCATGCTACTCTGTGGTCTCCTTATGCTGCTGCCAACTCTAGACTCTGTCATTGTGCCACTCGGTAACCTCCTCATACTGTTGCCAACTCCAGATTTGGTCATTCTACCACTCGTGGCCTCCTCATACTGCTGACAACTCCAAACTCGGTCAGTGTGCTACTCTGTGGCCTCCTCATGCTGCTGCCACCTCCTCAATCTCTCGTCTTTTATGCTACTCTGGCCTCCTCATGCTGCTGACACCTCCACACTTTGTCTTCGTGCCACTCTGTGGCCTCCTGATGCTGCCGCCACCTCCACAATCTTTCGTCGTCATGCCACTCTGTGGCCTCCTGATGCTGCCGCCACCTCCAGACTCTGTCATTAGGCCACTCTATGGTCTCCTCATGCTGCTTCCACCTCACCACTATGTCATAGGTACACTCTGTGGACTTCTCATGCTGTTCCAACCCTCCCCACTTCATAACTGGGCCACAATTTTTCCTTTCGGCCTGGTTGACATCATAAATTATTTGACCTTTATTCTTATCTGTCAGAAGGAAGGAAAAATGAGACGCACAACGGATCCTGTCTGTTTAGCAGCTGTAAGGCCTGTATGGTTCCATCAGAATTGGCTTATGATTTGGTAACCAAAAGCAGGAGTGGGTACAAAACACAGAAGACATGCAAATATTCCATTCACGTTTCATCTCTGTTTTAGATCCATTCCTGTTTTTTTTTTGTTGGCATTAGCAATACTGATGGATTATTGAGCAAATGCTGACCGAGTTAAGGCATATGCTCCACAGACAGGATCCGTTTTTTGTGGGTTATTGTTCTGACGGATTAGAGGAAGGATCTGAGTGCAAACTTGAGTTATTTGATCAGTTTTGGCAACGTGACTGCCCTAATAAGGGAAGTGTGCAGTGATTCTAAGAGTGACACCTGTCATCTGCATGTCAAACGGACTCACAGTATTATTTCACTACCAAAGCAGACCAAAGCAGATGCGTGTTACTACAAGGCACAGTGCTCTACACCCCTATAAAGGCTCTCAGCAGCCAGGAAATAGCAGAAGTGCCTAGCAAGGTGAAATCACCTAAAGATAGCTTGGTTGCTTAGTATTGGTTGGTTGCATTAGCATAATTAAGGCATGCTGCTACCTGTCATTTAATTTCATTTAGCAGATTTCTTTTTATTTGGAAAAATTTTTGAAGCACCACTTGTATCTTACTGGTTCCTTACAGGACCAAAGACTATTAACTAGGGTTGAGTGAACCCGAAATGTAAAGTTCGGGTTCGTACCGACCTTTAGGATTTTTGGACCCCGGACCTGAACCCGAACATTTCAGTAAAAATTCGGGTTCGGCGATTTCTTGGCGCTTTTTGAAAGGCTGCAGAGCATCCAATCAACAAACATTTAACTGTGTGCCCTTAGAAGCCATCACATCCATGCCTACTAATGGCACGGTTGTGATTGGCCAGTGCAGCATGTGACCCAGCCTCTATATAAGCTGGAGTCACGTAGCGCTGCACGCCACTCTGCTGTTACTAGTGTAGGGAGAGGATGCTGCTGGTGATTTCAGGGAGAGAATAGGAGAGCATCTTTGTTCAGAACTGAAATCTAATTCAGCGATCTACATACATTTAGTTGTGTGGGTGCAGGGCACAATTTTTTTACCCTGCCCTGAGCCCAGTGACAGAGAAAAATAACTTTTGTCCGTCTGTTTGTTAGGTGGGCGGCGGTGGACATTATATGTAAGCTCAGTGCACCAGCACTGCATATGTGCTTTTGTGACATTCAAATCCAAGCTTGAAATACTGCAATAATAATCTGGTTTTTAAAAAAACACCCTTTTTTTGGGCAATATCCTACATCTGGTGCCTTTGCAGCATTAGTCAGTGTGCAATTTAAGCTATAAATACAGCTATAATTTTCTGGGTTTTTAAAAACACCCTTTTTGGGCAAAATACTTAATATTGCAGACTTTGCTGCATCTGTCATTGTGAGATACACCCTTTACATAATGTTGTTCTATTCTGCCATTAAAAAAACACCCATTTTGGGCAAAAATCTTAAATTGCGGCCTAGTCTGCATTTGTACGTGTGAGATACACCATTTAGATACTGTTGTTCTATTCTGCTATTAGAAAAACACCCATTTTGGGCAAAATCCTAAATTTGAGAAATATGAGGAGAGCGTCAAATAAGGGACAAGGCCCCGGTCGTGGTGCTGCTGGTGGAGCTCCTGTGGCACGGAGAGGATGTGGTCGATCTGTGCCAGCTACACGCACAAATGAAACACCTTCCTCAGGTGCGAGTAGGCGACAGAACCTGCAGCAGTATTTGGTCGGGCCTAAAGCGGCTCTACGAATAGTGAGGCCTGAACAAGTACAGGCGATAGTAGATTGGGTTGCTGACAGTGCATCCAGTTTCTTCACATTGTCTCCCACCCAGTCTCCTGCTGAAAGATCAGAGTTGGCACCTGCAGCCGATGTCCATCAGTCTTTCACCTCACCCCCTTGCAAATCAGCCAAGCAGTCTGAGCCCCAAGTCATGCAGCAGTCTCTTCTGCTTTTTGATGACTCTGTTAGCAGGATTTCCCAGGGCCATCCACCTAGCCCTGCCCCAGGAGTGAAAGAGATTAAGTGCACCGATGCCCAACCACTTATGTTTCTAGATGAGTACATGGGAGGACCATGGCATGCACGTCTCGGATGATGACGAAACACAGGTGCCAACTGCTGGGGCTTTCGAAAGTGTGCAGACCGACAAGGAGGGCAGGGGTGAAGAATGGGTGGAAGATGATGTGGAGGATGATGAGGTCCTCGACCCCACATGGAATCAAGGTCATGCGAGTGACCTGTGCAGTTCGGAGGAAGAGGCGGTGGTCGCACAGAGCTATCAGCACAGCAGAAGAGGGAGAAGGGTTCAAAAGCGGAGCGGCCATCCCCTAGACAGTACACCTGCTACTGCCCACCGCAGCAAGGGACCGAGCACACCAAAGCCAGCTCCAAGGAGTTCCCTGGCGTGGCAGTTCTTCAGACAATGTACTGATGACGAAACATGAGTGGTTTACACGCTGTGTAATTAGAGCCTAAAGCGAGGCATAAACGTTCTCAAACTGAGCACAACCTGCATGACCAGGCATCTAAGTGCAAAGCACGAGTTGCAGTTGAGTAGACACCTCAAAAACCAAGAAAAATCTCTGGCTCCTCCTGCTTCCTCTTCTGCTGCAGTCTCAGCCTCTTCATCCACCTCTGGAGTGACAGTGCCACCTGCACCCCGCAAACAGAGGATCTGCCAGCAACACCACCACCTGGGTCACCAAGCATCTCCACAATGTCCCACGGAAGCATTCACCTCTCCATCTCCCAAACACTGGAGCGGAAGTGGAAGTACACCCCTACTCACCCGCGATCCCTGGCCCTGAATGCCAGCATTTCAAAATTACTGGCCTTTGAAAAGCTGTCATTCAGTCTGGTGGAGACGCAGAGCTTTAAAAGCCTTATGGCGGTGGCTGTCCCACAGTACGTCGTGCCAAGCCACCACTACTTTTCCAGGCATGCCATCCCTTCCCTGAACGCACGACCAAGTTGGGGACAAAATCAGGTGTGCACTGCACAATGCCACCTGTGGCAAGGTGCACCTCACTACAGATACGTGGACCAGTAAGCACGGTCAGGGAAGTTATATCTCCATAACAGGACACTGGGTAAATGCAGTGGCGGCTGGGCCTGAGGCGGATAGCAGTTTGGCACATGTCCTTCCACCACCGAGGATTTCAGGGCGCTTCAGTTTGCCTCCTGTTGCTTCCTCCTCCTACTCTGCTTCCTCATCCTCTACCGGCTCCTTATCCGGTCAGTGAAACACCTTCACCACCAACTTCCGCGCAGCCAGGGGTAAACGACAGCAGGCAGTATTAAAAGGTATCTGTTTGGGGGACAAACCCCACACTGTGCAGGAGCTGTGGACGGGCCTTGAACAACAGACCGATGAGGGGTTGGTGCCAGTGAGCCTCAAGCTGGTGGTGTGCGATAATGGGCGAAATCTTGTAGCAGCTCTGGGACTAGCCGGTTTGACGCACATCCTTTGCCTGGCGCATGTGCTGAATTTGGTGCAGAGATTCCTTAAAAATTACCACGATATGTCAGACCTGCTGCATAAAGTGAGGGCCGTCTGTGCGCGCTTTCGCAGTTCTCACCCTGCTGCTGCTCGCCTGTCAGCGCTGCAGCATAACTTTGGCCTTCCCGCTCACCGCCTCATATGCAACGTGCCCACAAGGTGGAACTCCACCTTGCACATGCTGGCCAGACTGTGCAAGCAGCAGCAGGCGATAGTGGAGTTCCAGCTGCAGCACGCACGGGTGAGTCGCTCTGCGGAACAGCACCACTTCACCACCAATGAATGGGCCTCCATGCGAGACCTGTGTTCCAACATGGCCAGTGCCGATATCGCCGTTCTCAGCGTTACTATCCCACATCTATGCCTCCTTGAAAAAACGCTGCTGGTGATGATGGAAGAGGATGTGGCACAGGAGGAGGAGGAGGAAGAGGGATCATTTCATAGGGTTTCCGGCCAGTCATTCACAAGTGGCTCCGAGGGAGGGTTCCTGCACCCACAAACACCAGGTACACAATTGATGATGAGGAGGAAATGGAGGAGGAGAAGGAACCATGTTCACAGCAGAGTGGCACCCAGACGAGCTCATGGCCATCACTGGTGCGTGGCTGGGGGGATACAGAGTATACAGACGATACCCCTCCCACAGAGGAAAGCTTTTCGTTGCCTCTGGGCAGCCTGGCACACATGAGTGATTACATGCTGCAGTGTCTCGGCAACGACCGCCGAGTTGCCCACATTCTAACTTGTGCTGATTACTGGGTGGCATTCCCACCTGACAGCGGGGGCACAGTGGAAGCACAAGGCGAAGGCACAGGATGAGGAAGAGATCGCCAACGCAGCTGGGGCACCTCCAGCACCTCAGAATGCAAGGTTCGCATGTCCGAAACGTGGAAAAGCTTTGTCAGCATGCCACAAAAACCAGCACCACCAGCTGATGTGGAACGTCTTAGCAGGATGCAGCATTTCACCAACATAATGGAGCAGTATGTGTGCACACGCCTACACGTACTGAATGACGGGTCTGCCCCCTTCAACTTCTGGGTCTCCAAATTGGGCACATGGCCTGAGCTTGCCCTTTACGCCTTGGAGGTGCTGGCCTGCCCTGCAGCCAGTGTATTATCTGAACGTGTGTTTAGCACGGCAGGGGGCGTCATCACAGACAAGCGCAACTGCCTGTCCACAGCCAATGTGGACAAGCTCACGTTCATTAAAATGAACTAGGCATGGATCCCACAGGACTTGTCCATACCTTGTGCAGAATAGACATGTATACCGGTCTTAACCAGCCATTGTTATACTACAGTGCAATTGCTCATTCTTATATTTTGGATATTTCACACTCTTTTGGAGTGTACCCTTATTAAAAATTATATATAAGAATAATTAAAACCAAAAACCAGTGTTGGCTACCTCGTCCTCCTCCACTGCTTCTTCCACCTACACCGCTACGTCCACCACCTCCTCAAAATCCTACTCCATATGGACCTCCACCTCATAAATCAATTTTATAAATTTTTTTGTTTGTATTTTTATTTTATTTTATGTCATTTCACTAATTTGTCTGTTAAATTTTCGGGTGAAATTCACCAATTTCTGGGTGTGATATACCTCTGCTATACCTAGTAGACATATACATTTTCGGGTGAAATTAAAAATTTTTGGGCTGTGATAGACCCCTGCTCTACCTAGTAGACAGGTTAATAAATTTCACTAATTTTTCTGTTACATTCTTTGGTGACATTTTACAATTTTTGCCGTGAATAAACTCCTGCTCTGCATAGGTGACAGAGACCAAAATTTTTCAAAATAATTTGTTCCATTGGTGGGTGACATTAACCCATTTCTGGCGATGAAACACCCCTGCTCTGCATAGGTGACAGGTACTTAAATTTCGAAAATTTGTTTTTAATTGGCCCTTTCATTCGATCCGTCTACTTTAATAACTTGTTCCACATTTCCGCTTCATCCCATTGCAGCCATTGACCTCCCTTGTATGAGGTTTCCCTTTCTCACGCTCCCTCTCCAGCCTGGAACCTTGATTCCCCGCCACCCGTGATCACCATGGTAGGGGCATAAAAGAACATCGAAAGTTGATAGAGAAGATATCCAATTGGATCGTGTACATCACGGGGACGTGCGACATGGTGGAGCAGTATGTGTGTACACGCCTACACATACTGACTGATGGGTCTGCCCCCTTCAACTTCTGGGTCTCCAAATTGGGCACATGGCCTGAGCTTGCCCTTTACGCCTTGGAGGTGCTGGCCTGCCCTGCAGCCAGTGTATTGTCTGGACGTGTGTTTAACACGACTGGAGTGGGTTATCACAGGTTATATTTCCCAATGTTTTGGGGTGTACCCAATTAAAAAAAATAAAAAATAAATTTAAAACCAAAAAGTAGTGTAGGCTACCTCCTCCTCCACCGCCGCTTCCACCTACACCACCACATCCACCGCCTCCTCAACCTCCTACTCCATATGGACCTCGTCCTCCTAGATCAAGATTATTATTATTTTTTTACGTATTTTATGTTATTCGAAGTTATTTCCCTATCCACATTTGTTTGCAGAGCACTTGCCATGCTCTTAACCACATTTTGATGCCATTTGCAGCCCGCTAGCCCTTTCCATGACATTTTTACAGCCATTTTAGTGCTCAAAAGTTTGGGGTCAAGTTCGGGTCTCGAACTCTAACTTTTTTGTGAAGTTCGGCCGAACCCGTCGAACTCGAACATCCAGGTGTCCGCTCAACTCTACTGTTAACCTGTCCTTCTCAGTCTCCAAATACACATCTCCCAACAACTGCATTGTTCCTCAGTCTCTCATACCACCTCACTTATAAGAATACTATGTGGCCTGCCTCCAGGCCTGTTCACCCAGGTTGGGTGCTGTGCAATTCTCTTGGTTTACCCTACTTGTTACAACAATTATAAGATGGAAGAGTTGACATTAGTGTTGGTTAAGCACCAAAGTGGGTAGAGTAGAACACCTCGGGATGCTCGGGTGTTCTACCGAGCACCCGAGCACAATGGAAGTCAATGGGAGAACCCAAGCATTAAACCAGGCACCCCCTGCTCTGAAGAGGGGAGAGTGTCCGGTTCACATGAAAAGGTCAGAAATTGATGAAAACACCACTGAAATGGTTCAAGAATAGCATGGGGAGGATGTCTGGATGCATCTTGGACTCCCAGGTCGCTGCTGGGAACGATGTTGTCCGAGTAGTACACCACTTTTACAGACTGACACAAAACCAAAGATAAAATTGATTTTAGGAAAAATTGTTAGGAAACATTGTTTGGTGTATATTTACTTGTATATAAAGTGCAAGTGCTGCCAAAAATTACAAGGAAGAGGCACTCTGATACAACCTGTATATCACATAAAGGAGGGCCTCATTCACATTGTGGTACAATTGTTCAGGTATTGGGACTCCTACACTCATAAAACCTATGCACTAAGTGAAAGGGCTGCCAAAAATTACAAGGAACCCGCACTCCAATACACGCATTATTATAATTAAAAGAAGGGCATCATACACAGCCTTGGAAAATTATGATTGATGGCCTGCTGGTGACCCTCAAAACTATTGGAGCAAGGGCCTGCTGAGCTGACAATCTAAAACATTAGTGGCGAGGGCCTGCTGCTAATCTGACCATCTAAAACATTAGGGGTGAGGGTCTGCTGCTGATCTGAGCATCTAAAACATTAAGGGCGAGTGCCTGCTGCTGATCTGACCATCTAAAACATTAGGGGTGAGGGCCTGCTGCTGAGCTGACCCTCTAAAACATTAGGGGCAAGTGCCTGCTGCTGATCTGACCTTTTAAAACATTAGGGGTGACGGTCTGCTGCTGATCTGACCATCTAAAACATTAGGGGTGAGGGCCTGCTGCTGAGCTGACCATCTAAAACATTAGGGGCGAGTGTCTGCTGCTGATCTGACCATCTAAAACATTAAGAACAAGGGCCTGCTAGTGACCCTCTAGAACATTATGGGCGAGGGCCTGCTGGTGACCATCAAAAACATTATGGGCAAGGGCCTGCTGGTGACCCTCTAAAACATTATGGGTGAGGGCCTGCTGGTGACCCTCTAAAACATTATGGGTGAGAGCCTGCTGCTAAACTGACCCTCTAAAACATTAGGAGCGAGGGCAGCCTAATAAGCATGTTGATATGATGAAGGAGGAGAAGGATGAGAAAAGGGAGATTGAACCATATACCCTTTTTAGTGGTGGAATGGGTGCATGGGAATACAGTGTATTCAATACACCATAAAAGCCACATTTAGAGTGCCTTTATGTTCAGCCGCTTTGATCTGGTGGAGTAGAGAAGTCAGCGGCAATCCAGGCCTTGTTCATTTTTATAAGAGTCAACCAGTCAGCATTTTCAGTTGACAGTCGGATGCGCTTATCAGTTATTATGCCCCCTGCAGCACTAAATACACGCTCTGACAAATCTCTGGCAGCGGGGAAGGCCAGCACCTCCAAGTCATAGAGCGCCAGTTCGTGCCACGTCTCCAGCTTGGACACCCAATAGTTGTAAGGCACAGAGGGATCACTGAGGACGCTGACACAGTCTGCTACGTACTCCATCACCATCTTCCAAAAGTTTTCCCTCCTTGTGACACTAGGCCATGCATCAGATTGAGGGTGCTGGTGGTGTGTCATAAAACTGTCCCAGGCCTTGGAGAATGTTGCCAAGCCTCTGTTGGAACTGTTGTGTGTTACCCTCGTCTCCCCTCCTCGGTTGACCAAGGAACTCTGTACTCTACAGCCAGCGTTGTCAGCTGGAAATTTTGTGAGCAATTTTTCCACAATCACCTTCTGGTATTGCACCATTTTGCTAGTCCTCTCCACCACAGGAATGAGAGATGAGAAGTTCTCTTTGTAGCGGGGGTCGAGAATGGTGAACAACCAGTAATCGGTGTTGGCCAAAATGCGTACAACGCGAGGGTCGCTGGAAAGGCAGCCTAACATAAGTCCCAACAGACAAGACTTCGCTGTCCTCATCTGGAGGATGACTGTTAATCTCCTCATACTCTTCCTCCTCTTCTACCCATCCACGCTGAACAGATGGAATAACACTTCCATGGGTACTATCCTCTGTAGCGGAGGCAACAGTCTCCTGCTCCTCCTCCTAATCATCCAAGTCGTGCTGAGAAGACGAACTGAGGGTGGTCTGGCTATCACCCTGTGTACTGTATTCCCCCATTTACACCTCTTCCACATGCAAAACATCTGTCTTCATTGTGAGCAGCGAGCGTTTCAGTAGACACAGAAGTGGGATGGTTACGCTGATAATAGCAGCATCGCCGCTCGCCATCTGTGTTGATTTCTCAAAGTTGCGTAAAACCTCACAGAGGTCAGACATCAATGCCCACTCTTCGCTTGTGAAGAGTGAAAGCTGACTGGAAAGGCGACGACCATGTTGCAGTTGGCATTCCACTACTGCCCTCTGGTGCTCAAAAAGCCTGGCCAACATGTGGAACGTGGAGTTCCAGCACGTGCTCACGCCGCATAACAGTCAGTGAGCCAGCAATTGCAAGCACTGCTGCAGCGTTGCCAGACCGGCGGAAGCTGTCGATGACTTGCGGAAATGGGCACACACGCAGCGCACCTTCACCAGTAGCTCAGGCAAAGGTTGAACACGTGGGCTAGGCATGGTATGTGTGTGAGCTTGACGAGCTCCAAAGCCGCCACCAAGTTACGGTCATTATTAGACACAACCATCCCTGGTTGTAGGTTGAGTAGCGAGAGCCACAGCTCAGTCTGGTCCCTTATCCCCTGCCACAGCTTTGCGGCGGTGTGCTGTTTGTCACTTAAGCAGATCAGTTTAAGAACGGCCTGTTGCCGCTTCCCCACTGCAGTGCTACACTGCTTCCAGCTACTGACTGATGTCTAAATGGTGCTGCAAGATGATAATTCAGAGGTGGAAGTGGAGGAGGAGGTGGAGGAGGAGAAGGGCGGGATTGCAGTCACTAATGTAGGTGGTGTCGGAAATCCTGATGGAAGTAGGACCCGCAATCCTTGGCGTTGGTAGCACCTGTGCCATCCCAGGGTATGACTCGCTCCCGGTCTCCACAATGTTCACCCAGTGTGCCATCAGGGAAATGTAGCGTCCGTGGCCAAAAGCACTTGTCAATGTGTCAGTCATAAGTGGACCTTCCTAATAACTGCATTGGTCAGGGCACGGGTAATGTTACAGGACACATGCTGGTGTAAGGCTGGGACTGAATACTGAAAAATATTGGTGGCTGGGGAAAGAGTAACGCGGGATGGTCACCGCCATCAGGCTGCAGAAAGCCTCAGTGTTGCATTGCACTCGAGCACACGATGCGCGAGTAAAATTAGCTTTTGGCCGAGCATGCTCACCCAACACTAGTTGTCATATGACAGACTGGCAAGTAGGGTTGTTTCGATACCAAAATTTTTATTTGGTTTCGATACCATAAAAAAGTAATGCAGTACTCGATACCATTCGATACAATGCAAAAATATAAATAAAACACCAAAAAAAGCCGTGTGCATTCCGCATTTTAAGGAACGGCCGGCTCGTAATCGAACAGTCCGATCCTATTTTTTGGGGGACGAGGTGACTAAAAAATGGCGAATCGCGCAGTTTTTTTTTTTTTTTTTTCTGTTCACTTCATAGGAGTTTTTTTTCATATTTTAATATTTTGGACTTTTTGGACGTGGCAAAATGTGATATGTTTATTTATTATTTATTTATTTTATATGTAAAGTTGGGAAAGGGGGTGATTTATGCTTAGTATTTTGGTGTCTTTTTTTTTACTGTTTATTTATTAACTATTTCCCCCCTTAGGGGCTAGAACGTGGGATCTTTTGATCCCTTGTCCTATTCACCCTAATAGAGCTCTATTAGGGTGAATAGGACTTTACACTCTCCCTGCTGCCCTATGCATAGTACACACAGCAGCAGGGAGCTTACCATGGCAGCCATGGGCTTCAGTAGCGTCCTGGCTGCCATGGTAACCAATCGGAGCCCCAGGATTACACAGCTGGGGCTCCGATCAGAAGCTGCCAGTGCCACCAATGAGGAGGGGACGGGACCCTGTGGCCACTGCCACCAATGTTTTTAATACGGGGGGGGGCTCAGTGCAGCGATCAGCGGCAGTTAACCCCTCAGGTGCAGGGTGCCGGCAGTGTGATTCTGCCGCCTCCTGTATTTGTATTAGAAGTTAACTTTCATTGGTGGCGCAGTACGCCCGCTCCCCTTCCTCCCGTCTGTCCTCATTGCCAGCGGCTGCACAGGGGGGAGGGAGAGACTGCTTCCTTCTCCCCTGTGCTGCCAAGGGAACAAGTTCTGTGATACTAGACTGCGCAGCAGCGCAGCCCAGTATCGAAAAAATGGAAATCCCGGTATTGTATCAAAACCGGTACAAAAGAATCGATTGGGTATCAAAATTTTGATACCCGAAACAACCCTACTGGCAAGGGGTTTAGCAGTAAGCACCCTGCAGAGGAATGGCACAGTAAGAATTTGCATATTCACACAGGAAAGTCTATTGAAAAATTCTACTTTAAAGAGGTATTTCAGTTTTAATGATTGCATTTATTTATTTAGATAATAGATGTTGAATAGTGATGATCGAGCACCAAAGTGCTCGGGTGCTCAGGTGCTCTGGCCAAACACATCGGGATGTATAATGTAAGTCATTATGAAAACCTGAGCATTAAACCAGGCACCCCCTGCTCTGAAGAGGGGAGGGTGCCTGGTTCATAGGAAAAGGTTAAAAATGTATGGAAACCCAACCGAAATGGCTCGGGAACAGCATGGGGAGGCGAAAGGGCTGCTAAAAATTACAAGGAACCGGCACTCCAAAACACCCTTTATTACACATAAATGAGTGTATCATACACACCTTCGAAAAATTATGATTGATGGCCTGCTGGTGACCCTCAAACATTTGGAGCAAGGGCCTGCTGATTTGACCATCTATAACCTTAGTGGCGAGGGCCTGCTGCCGCATTGGTGACTCTAGATAACCTTTGGGCGATTGCACATCCCCGTGACAGCGACGATCCATTTGAATGTCTGCCCAATCAACTTTAGATGTTATTTTCTGTGCCTACCATGTTTATCTGGGAATCAGGGTTCGATGTCGGAGAGGGATCCATTTGCCCTATCAACTTTGGAGCAATTTTTCAACAAGGACCTTCTGGTATAGCACCGTTTTTGCTTGTTCTCTCCACCAGAGGAATGAGAGATGCCTCTGAGAATGAGACTGTGCGCAGGCGCGATGCGATCCCGGCCAGTGAGGGTGCCGGGCGCATGCGCTGAAGATAGCCGGGGACACTAGTAGCCGCCCAGCGCCGCCCAGCGAAGTGAATATTGATGAGCTGGGCGGCGATTCAAACGGCAGTTGCGGCGAGGCTGGCTGGGCGCAAGCTGAGGTGAAACACCGCCCCTTGGGCAGATTGAACCCGATATCAGCAGGTTATAAAACTTCACATTACTGTAGTTATAAGGTGGACAGGGGGGATACTTACATGATTCTTATACACTTTATAAGACTTGTACGGTCATATATATACCTTAATATGCTTTTTGGCCCTGTCAGTGTCCCTTTAAGGAAGAAAGGCAATATCATAAACACATTGCTGGCTACACGCAGGTACTGCTGGTGGCTTAGGATGATTTTGGGAGGTGACAGGTTCCCTTTGATAATATGATAGCATCACCTAAAGACAGGCAGCCATATACATCACCTAGAGATAAGCAGCAATGTCAATTTTCACAGTAATGTAGTTAATCTTGCTTCCACCACTAGTCCTATTTATTTATCAAATAAATGTATCCTGTGTGTTAACCCAGCACATGTATGTCATTAAACACTGCTGCTTACTGAATGTCATGGATTATATGATGTTAGTGTCACACGTCTGATTCCATGTTTCATTTAGGTCATGGATACATTATACAGGACTAATATGTGGGCTATGCCATTCTGCTGCATATAGGGGTCTATGGTTGTTTTAGTATGAAGAGGCTGCAGTGCTCATCTGAGTGCTGCCACCCCTTCAAACAGCTGATCTGCAGGAGTGCCATAAGTTAGACCCCTACTGATCAGATATTGATGACCTTTACTCAGGATAGGTCATTTATGGTATTTAATTCCCTGGGGAAAAAAGAAAAAATTTTAATGTAGATTTCATGACATTCTCCTGTGTAGATTTGTCAAAGTCAATGACATATTTGCCAGTCTGTCATGTTAAATCTAGGATTCTTATTATCATGTAAAAGTAAGCAACAGCAGGTGGAGATCATAGAGGAGACAATACTCATTGCTTGGTAATGGATCATAAGGTCTAACCATTAGTGTCCCCGTGGAGAATCTTGCCCTATGAAGTCATTATTATTTTATTACCATTATTACTTGGGTTATAGAATATGGTAGACTCAAATAAAGCATGCAGCCTTGCGGCTTGGCCGGAAAGTACATAGTTATGTCTATTATACTTCCCTCCAATTTGCAAAAACACTTAATATGTTGATTGAATTATGCGGCGGTAATTCATTTGAGCTTTAGGGGCAGCCACAGTTAAGAGCTTCCAGTCAAGTGCACTTCAGATGAGAGGCTAAAGAGAGCATCTTAAGGCCTGCAAGAGGAGTGTGCTTATTTGTCACATTTTACTTGCTAGGTTTGGAATAATATTGCTGCCGACTGGTGTGAGCAACTTAGTCTGTTTTGTTTTCCAACCTACATTTCAATTCTACTCAAAGGAAATTCTCTGCAGCCCTAGAATTTGTTAAAACGTAGGGCTCGGCTAGCAAAAAAGAAGAAACTGTCAGGAGCAATTACATATTCCTAAAGGGTGAATGTGCTCTCCCTGCACTGGTATCGGAGAAGTTTCTTTCAAGTTAGTACCATTGCATTACTCAGTTGCAGACATTTTCCATTTATTTTAGAAGAAACCTACAGTAGCTATTGTTGCCATCATAGGGTATTATAATTGCAGGGTAGTGATTGCTGGGGTTGATGCAGCTTTTTCTTGTATGATGTGAATACTTATGTGGGATATATATAAAATTGGCAGGGTGTCGCTAGGGCTTCCAGAATGACGCTGAAAAATCATGACTGTGGAACAGGGCTATAAATCATCTTAAGTGGCATTTGATTTTTTTCACCATAATTGACATTACATACAATTATCGTAATATTATAAAAGGGATTAGTTCACAGGGCTGCTGTCTCCTGGATTAGACATGCAACAAGAATTCTTGAACAACCCCCTTAAAGGGAATCTGTCAGCAACACCAATGCAATATACATCCATCTAACATCATTTCAACCATACCTTTGTTAGCTTTATCTGTACTTTCAAATTTCAGAAAATGTACTTTATTCTGTATGCAACTGAGGTCCAAAGTGCCCAGGATCTAAGTGCCTAAGGCCCCCTCAAGCAAAGGCCCAGGACCCCCTCTTCATCTCTAGCATTACCTAACATAACATAGTGCAGCCAGCCAGTAGCGCAGGGGCAACACGTGAGGTGCACGGTGGACCGATGAGGGGCCAAATTATAACACACAGTTCATCAGTTTACTCACGGTTAGCAGAAAGCCTCCCTGGGCTGGCAGCACATTGTTGAGGTGGACAGCACGAAATCCTCCGGGGCACGCTCTGTGTAGGGAAGCATCAGCCAAGATGGTGGTTGAGGTGCCCTTGATGTTAGGGGTGCTTAGGGTGCTTGTTGCGGCGAGTCCCTTGATGGTTTTTGTCGTGACGCCAGTACCATTAATGGTGGTACAACCATTAGTAGTAATAAGGAGGTAGACAGTGGTAAGATGCAACTCACAACTTTTACTTTTGGTGACTTTGGTTGCAGCAGTACAAAAATGCAGTCTCTTGATGATACAGAGTTGGTTCTGCAAATCCACTGTTTCTAGGCTTTTCAGGCTTTAGTTTGGAGCAGTGGGTTATTTTCAATATCAGTGCAATTTTTGGGTGAGGTTGCCGAAGGCTATAGTATCCTTCACCTGAATATCTCAAAGGTCCTTGATGCCTGACTTGTGGCTTTTATCCTTTGGATAGATAAATCTGTTCTTTGGTCCCTTTCTGGACTAAACTTTTATTTAGAGAAGAAGCGCTAGATCTGCACTCTCTCACTCTCAGTATCAGTTTATTAACTGATCTCCACACTGACCTGTCTCCACTAATCTGAACTCTGGTCTCAACTGAACTGACTCCACTCAACTGACTAACTAGGCCTGAACTAGGTATATATATAAGACCTAAGTTATATCCCCATCTAGTGGTAGGATGTGTAAATTACACCTAATCTGCCTGGTAACAGGTAGATACATTAATACAAAGCACCACAATACAACATAATGCAATTGACAAGGTAAAAAGTGCTTTTAAGCAGTGCCCACACACACGTAGTGGGACGCTGCAATAGTAACATAGATTATAAGGCTGAAAATAGACATCCGTCTATCTAGTTCAGGCTGTTATCCTGCAAGTTGATCCAGAGGATGGCAAAAAAAAAAAAGTGAGGTAGAAGCCAATTTTCCTCACTTTAGGGGAAAGAAATGTATTCCTGACTCCAATCAGGCAATCAGAATAACTCCCTGGATCAACGACCCATCTCTAGTAACTATAACAGTAATATTACACACCAGAAATACATCCAGGCCCAGCTTGATATCTTTTAGTGAATTCCCCATCACCACCTCCTCAGACAGAGAGTTCCATAGTCTCACTGCTCTTACCGTAAAGAATCCTCTTCTATGTTTGTGTACAAACCTTATTTCCGCCAGACGCAGAGTATGTACCCTCGTCACAGTCACAGTCCTGGGGATAAATAGATGATGGGAGAGATCTCTGTACCGACCATTGATATATTTATACAGTTATTAGATCTCCCCTCAGTCGTCTTTTTTTCAAAGTGAATAACCCTAATTTTGATAATCTTTCTGGGTACTGTAGACCACCCATTCCAGTTATTACCTTAGTTGCCCTATTCTGAACCCTCTCCAGCTCTGCTATGTCTGCCTTGTTCACAGGAGCCCAGAACTGTACACAGCACTCCATGTGTGGTCTGACTAGGGATTTGTACTTTCAAGTCCACCCCTCTTTATAAATTTCACTGTTTCCCTTCAACTCCGCTCACTGATTCAGAGGAGCAGTGCAGACGCTATACCTACAGTGAGTCTGATGCCCACTGCAGGGAAGATACTTCATAGGCAGATTAATTATCTACGCCTGCGCAAGTGAGACACAGGCTGACATCGTAGGTGGAGTTGAAGGGACATAGTGACATCTAACAAGAGGGGTGGAGTGAAAGATGAAAGGGGAGGTAATGCTAGAGATAAAGACGGGATCTTGGGATTTAGCGATAGTTGGGCTTGGGCAGTTAGTGGAAGCGGTACTGGGTTCTTGAAACCACTGGTAACTCCCTCACTTTAGACCTTGAAAGTACAAATAAATCTAACAAAGGTATGGCTGAAATTATCTTAGACGGATGTCCATTGCACTGGTGTTGCTTACATACACTGCCTGTCCCAAAAAAAAGTCGCCACCAAAATAAAAAATTATTCTCAATAGGGTTAAGGTCTGGACTCTGTGGTGGCCAATCCATGTCTGAAAATGACCACTCTTTCACAATTTGAGCCCAATGAATCCTGGTATTGTCATCTTGGAATATGCCCGTGCCATCAGGGAAGAACAAATCCATTGATGGAATAACCTGATCATTCAGTATGTTCAGGTAGTCAGCAGACCTCATTCTTGTAGCACATACTGTTGCTGAACCTAGACCTGACCAACTGCAGCAACCCCAGATCATAGCACTGCCCCCACAGGCTTGTACAGTAGGCACTAGACATGATGGGTGCATCACTTCATCTGCCTCTCTTCTTACCCTGATGCGCCCATCACTCTGGAACAGGGTAAATCTGGACTCATCAGACAACATGACCTTCTTCCATTGCTCCAGAGTCCAATATTTATGGTTTTCTTACGGCTACACAGCTGTTCAGTCCCAATCCCTTGAGTTCCCTTCGCATTGTGCGTGTGGAAATGCTCTTACTTTCACTATTAAACATAGCCCTGAGTTTGACTGTTGTTTTTCTTCAATTTGATTTCACCAAACGTTTAAGTGATCGCCAATCACGATCATTCAGGATTTTTTTTCTGGCCACATTTCTTCCTCGAATACGATGGGTCCCGACTATACTTCCAGTTTTTAATAATGCGTTGGACAGTTCTTAACCCAATTTTAGTCGTTTCTGCAATCTCCTTAGATGTTTTCTCTGCTTGATGCATGCCAATGATTTCACCCTTCTCAAACAGACTAACATCTTTTCCACGACCACGAGATGTGTCTTTTGACATGATTGTTTAGGAAATGAGAAGCAACTCATAGCACCAGTTGGGGTTAAATAACTAGTTGCCAGCTGAAAGATAATCGCCCATACAGTAATTATCCAAAAGGAGGCTCATACCTATTTGCTTAGTTAAATCCAGGTGGCGACTTTTTTAAATTTTTTTATCAAATTTCTTTTTGTGTGAAAAGTCATACATCTCGTGCACCAGACGCAACTGGATAGATGCTTAATCAGCAAACACAATATACTCAAGATAATTGCATACACAACTCAGATAATGGAATGAAATGTGTAGACAAATAGTTAATAAGGGAGGTACGACAAGACAAAGGGAAGTGGGTTGAGGGAAAGAGGGGGGGGAGTGGGGGAAAAATAGATGTCAATCATATATCTTAAATCAGAACATATCTAAGCCTAAAACTTGCGATATTGCTTCCAGGGGGACCATGTTTTGACAAAAACTGCTCTACTTTTTTTTTTGGACAGGCAGTGTATATTACAGAAGTACCTGACAGATTCCTTTTAAATGTAGTGGTGATCTATAGCAGCCAGAGCATTATGATGAATGAAGGAGGGAAGTCACCAGGAACCTTTAGCTATGGCTACTGTGTTGGAAACCCTGCAGATTTTCTGCAATTTTACAGTAGCAGCAATAAACATTGTCTACAGTATACACTGTTTGGAGGATGTCCACAATGAATTTGCACATAACTTGACATGTGTTGTGAATTTGAAATGGAAAAATCTGTGTGTGATAGATATATATAAAAATCTGCAGCACTCCTCCAATAGTGAAAAAAATCTGGTCTTTAATTTAAACCATTACAAAAAAATTTAGTCTGGCATATTCTTATTCATAGTCATAGGTGCATATCCATAAAGCAAACATAATTAATAAAAAAAATAATGGCTGCACAATACATAAGCAGTAAAGCTGAGAAATGGGGATCATTCTAAATTCAAGTGGTATGATACCTACTATAAATGGATCAATGGAAGCTCTTAGCGCACATTTTGATCAAACTTGTGTCGGGCCCATCTACCTGGCATCAAGGTGGCTTCCGCAGACAGGTCCCTATCACTAATATACCGCCTCTCTTGGACTTATCCAAGTCTACATTATCAGGGCAGTGTAGGAACCAGCTACATTTGTATTTTGCTCAGAAGCCCCAGGCAGATGGGCGTGTGCTCAGTCCAAAAGAGGCACTACCCTCAAATAAATATTACAAGAAAATTTAGACTGGCATATTCATAGGCGCATATCCATAAAGCAAACATAATTAATAAAAAAAATAATGGCTACACACACATAAGCATATTATGCTGCTGGTTTAAATTAAAGACCGGATTTTTTTCACTATTGTAGGAGTGCTGCAGATTTTTATATATATCTATTTCACTCTGGGACCCATGGCCAGGATTTCTATCTGTGAGCACCAACACCCTTCTAAATGGTCTTTTTCTTATTCCCTCACTGGGATTTGTAGTGTTGTTTATCATTAAAAATCCGTGTGTGGCAATAACCTATTTTAATTTTGGCTTAGTAGCAAGGAAATCACAGAAATAAGGTAATCATGCACTTCATAAAGTAGATGCAAGCATTATATATGGACAAAGTCCTCACTCTGATATTATAAAGTCTGAGACACTTAGCCAATATATTTTAGTCAAAACACATCTGTGCCCGCCTACCAAGCGCCAAGGTGGTCTCAGGTCAGGCGGGTCCTACACTAAACCTACCTAAGCCGTTAGGCTTCTCTGTTCAGGAGCGCAGACGCCTCACATATGGTGTGCTGCTCCTAGTCACCTTCATGTGCATCAAGCAACCAACGGGAGGAGGAGCAGGCACACCTATATGTACCACCTAATCAAGTCGCTCTATTAGATAGGAAGGGCAAAAGTGCAAAGGAATGCTACTCCCAAGATAAAATAGGAGCGCATTCACGCATTCACACTTGAAGGTGCCACTCCCTCAAGCATATACTACATATACTTTTTTTTTTGCTTAGTAGCAGTTACAGTCCTGGTTTATTCTGAGATTACTTTAACCCAGGCATGCTCAACCTGCAGCCCTCCAGCTGTTGCAAAACTCCTATCATTCCCGGACAGCCTACAGCTATCAGCCTACAGCAGGGAATGGTGGGAGTTGTAGTTTTACAACAGCTGGAGGGCCGCAAGTTGAGCATCCCTGCTTTAACCTATAAAGGGGTGATTCTTGTATAGGAAAATTAGGGAATTTGCTGAAGGTACATGAATCTAAAAGACACTAATAAAAAGTAAATTATTAATATGGCTAAGCACAGCTCAAGCCATCTGTGGGTTGTGACTGTTTCCAGTAGTCAGGGAGTGTTCTGATCATTGTAATACACACATATATTTTTAAGTAGCCTTCAAAAAAGACCCAAATTTGCTCTTTCTTTAAAACATTCTATTGACCTCTGTTTCTGAAACCTTTTTGTATTAGTTTCAGATGAATCACTCAGAATGATGGCCACCATTTTACAGGTTAGAAGACATCTGCCACTAAAAAGCAATCATGACGGGTTAAATTTATTCTGACCCAAATTAAATCTGATGACCTATTTCATGCAAATCAAACCCAAAATTAATTTCAAGAAATTCGCTCATCTTTGGTTGAGACACTATACTGCAACCTGCAGTAGACAGGCTATATTCATTCTAGTATATGCTATTTTATCACACTGAAATGATCCTGTGCTCATCACACACAGGGTTGGACTGGGGCTCCTTGGGTACACCAGAAGTAATTATTCTTGGGGTCCAACCCACATATCATCATTAAAGTCTAATAGGTTTTGATTCAAAGAAATAGATCCAAGGGACAATTTATTGACTCGAAAGGCAGCTCCAAAATGTTTTTTTTCTCTGGCCCTTTGGGTTCAACTATGGTATCATAGCAAAGGCCCTCTGGAGGATTCATGGGTACTCTGGTAGGTCAGTTCGACAGATAGATATATGAGGTGCACTGTATAGCTACTTTATTATAGACACACATCTAGCAGCTAATAGCTGATCTTGGACTCTTTTCATATTGCATCCACAGAATCCAATGATGGGGGAAGGGGGGGAAGTTTTCAGCCTAGGAGGCAATTAAAGGGGTTTTCCACAGCTTAAAAGACAGCATTTTGGCAACTGCATATGCAAATAAGCACATGACATCACAACATTCCATGACATGCATGATTCCATGACATCACAATGATAGCCCTTGTATAAGAAAACTAGACACTGGGCTGCTTTCTCATTCCTTTGCATGAAGGCAATCTGCATCGTCAGAGGTTACAGCAGCTATGTACGGAGGTTCTTCAACTGCCTCTTTGCTCACATAGAAACATAGAAACATAGAATGTGTCGGCAGATAAGAACCATTTGGCCCATCTAGTCTGCCCAATATACTGAGTACTATGAATAGCCCCTGGCCCTATCTTATATGAAGGATGGCCTTATGCCTATCCCATGCATGCTTAAACTCCTTCACTGTATTTGCAGCTACCACTTCTGCAGGAAGGCTATTCCATGCATCCACTACTCTCTCAGTAAAGAAATACTTCCTGATATTACTTTTAAACCTTTGCCCCTCTAATTTAAAACTATGTCCTCTTGTAGCAGTTTTTCTTCTTTTAAATATTCTCTCCTCTTTTACCTTGTTGATTCCCTTTATGTATTTAAAAGTTTCTATCATATCCCCTCTGTCTCGTCTTTCTTCCAAGCTATACATGTTAAGGTCCTTTAATCTTTCCTGGTAAGTTTTATCCTGCAATCCATGTACCAGTTTAGTAGCTCTTCTCTGAACTCTCTCCAAAGTATCAATATCCTTCTGGAGATATGGTCTCCAGTACTGCGCACAATACTCCAAATGAGGTCTCACTAGTGCTCTGTAGAGCGGCATGAGCACCTCCCTCTTTCTACTGGTAATGCCTCTCCCTATACACCCAAGCATTCTGCTAGCATTTCCTGCTGCTTTATGACATTGTCTGCCTACCTTTAAGTCTTCTGAAATAATGACCCCTAAATCCCTTTCCTCAGATACTGAGGTTAGGACTGTATCACTGATTTTATATTCTGCTCTTGGGTTTTTACGCCCCAGGTGCATTATTTTGCACTTATCCACATTAAATTTTAGTTGCCAGATTTTTGACCATTCCTCTAGTTTTCCTAAATCCTTTTCCATTTGGTGTATCCCTCCAGGAACATCAACCCTGTTACAAATCTTTGTGTCATCAGCAAAAAGACACACCTTACCATCGAGGCCTTCTGCAATTTCGCTGATAAAGATATTAAATGACACGCATTGGAGATGCTTTATTGTGGATAGATAGATAGATATTAAAATAGATGGATATTAAATAGATGCTGTAACCGACAGTGGGTGTGGACCCACTGTGCCAACTAACCAGTTTGACTTTGGTCTAAATCTAAGGGCATTGTCCTGGCAGTTCCCTGGTATTCACCTCCCTGGTATTCATCCATTAAGCCCTCTACAGGGATCTGGACTTCGCCACAGGGAACCAGTCAGGCTGCTAACTCCTGGAGCAGTCCTGGTGTAGTTGGCTGCTGACTCACAGGGCTCAGAGACACAGGTGGGAAGCAGCAAGGACTGACACAAAAAGTGTGGTCGGAAAACAGTCCAAAGTCAAAGGTAGCTGATCACTTGCATATTCCAAATAACAATTCAGGCATAAACTGTCAGACAGGCATAGTACGAGCGTAGTCCGGGTCATAGTTCCAAGGTCAAGGCAGGTGGCATGGAGCAGTCTCAGACAAGGTACGGTACACAGGTATTCAGACAAAAGATCACCTTCGCTAGTTAGGGTGGGTGCTCACCAGCCTTAGGGATTCCGTTATAGTGTTCTGTTATAACAGAGTTATAACGGGATATAACAGAATTGACCGACGGAATGCAAAACGGAACCCTTTAAGAGGCATTACGTTTGGCTTCATTCTAATATATTACTATGGGCACATATAACGGTTCTGTTTTTCCCCCGTTATACATGACAGGAAAAAAGTCCTGTACAGCATAGATAGATAGATACAGTATGAGGTGCACTGTTCTGTTTGACCACTTTATTATATACACCTATCTAGTAGCTAATAGCTGATCTTGAGCTCTTTTCACATTGCATCCACAGAATCCAATGAGTAGGAAAATACAGCAGATTGGCAACTGCATATTCAAATGAGCACACAACATCACAGCAATCTGTGACATTCAGGATTCCATGACATCACAAAGATGACCCTTATGTAAGAACACCAGACACTATTGAGGCTACTTATTCCTTTGCAGCAGGGCAACCTACATGGTCAGAGGCTACAGCAGGTACAGTTGCAAGAAAAAGTATGTGAACCCTTTGGAATGATATGGATTTCTGCACAAATTGATCATAAAATGTGATCTGATCTTCATCTAAGTCACAACAATAGACAATCACAGTCTGCTTAAACTAATAACACACAAAGAATTAAATGTTACCATGTTTTTATTAAACACACCATGTAAACATTCACAGTGCAGGTGGAAAAAGTATGTGAACCCTTGGATTTAATAACTGGTTGAACCTCCTTTGGCAGCAATAACTTCAACCAAACGTTTCCTATAGTTGCAGATCAGACGTGCACAACGGTCAGGAGTAATTCTGGACCATTCCTCTTTACAGAACTGTTTCAGTTCAGCAATATTCCTGGGATGTCTGGTGTGAATCGCTTTCTTGAGGTCATGCCACAACATCTCAATCGGGTTGAGGTCAGGACTCTGACTGGGCCACTCCAGAAGGCGTATTTTCTTCTGTTTAAGCCATTCTGTTGTTGATTTACTTCTATGCTTTGGGTCGTTCTCCTGTTGCAACACCCATCGTCTGTTGAGCTTCAGCTGGTGGACAGATGGCCTTAAGTTCTCCTGCAAAATGTCTTGATAAACTTGGGAATTTATTTTTCCTTTGATGATAGCAATCTGTCCAGGCCCTGATGCAGCAAAGCAGCCCCAAACCATGATGCCCCCACAACCATACTTCACAGTTGGGATGAGGTTTTGATGTTGGTGTGCTGTGCCTCTTTTTCTCCACACATAGTGTTGTGTGTTTCTTCCAAACAACTCAACTTTGGTTTCATCTGTCCACAGAATATTTTGCCAGTAGTGCTGTGGAATATCCAGGTGCTCTTGTGCAAACTGTAAACGTGCAGCAATGTTTTTTTGGGACAGCAGTGGCTTCCTCTGTGGTATCCTCCCATGAAATCCATTCTTGTTTAGTATTTTACGTATCGTAGATTTGCTAACAGGGATGTTAGCATATGCCAGAGACTTTAGTAAGTCTTTAGCTGACACTCTAGGATTCTTCTTCACCTCATTGAGCAGTCTGAGCTGTGCTCTTGCAGTCATCTTTACAGGATGGCCACTCCTAGGGAGAGTAGCAGCAGTGCTGAACTTTCTCCATTGATAGACAATTTGTCTTACCGTGGACTGATGAACAGCAATGTTTTTGGAGATACTTTCATAACCCTTTCCAGCTTTATGCAAGTCAACAATTCTTAATCGTACGTCTTCTGAGAGCTCTTTTGTGCGAGGCATCATTCACATCAGGCAATGCTTCTTGTGAAAAGCAAACCCAGAACCAGTGTGTGTTTTTTATAGGGCAGGGCAGCTGTAACAAACACCTCCAATTTTATCTCATTGATTGGACTCCAGTTGGCTGACACCTCACTCCAATTAGCTCTTGGAGATGTCATTAGTCTAAGGGTTCACATACTTTTTCCAACTGCACTGTGAATGTTTACATGGTGTGTTCAATAAAAACATAGTAACATTTAATTCTTTGTGTGTTATTAGTTTAACCAGACTGTGATTGTCTATTGTTGTGACTTAGATGAAGATCAGATCACATTTTATGACCAATTTGTGCAGAAATCCATATTATTCCAAAGGGTTCACATACTTTTTCTTGCAACTGTACTGTATGTACAGAGGTTCACAGTTCACGCAGGAGTATTTATTATTAGGGATAAATAGATATGAGACATATAGATAGATATGCGATAGACAGATAGAAAAAAAAAAAATTATATATATATATATATATATATACACACACAGTATCTCAGAAAAGTTAGCACACCTCATAGTTTTGTAAATATTTTATTATATCTTTTCATTGGATGGCACTGAAGATATGAAACTTTGATACAATGTAGTATCAGTGCAAAGTTGTCAGTGTACAGCTTGTATAACAGTGTAAATTTGGTGTGCTCTCAAAATAACTCAACACACAGCCATTAATGTCTAAACCGCTGGCAACAAAAGTGAGTACACCCTTAAGTGAAAATGGCCAAATTGTGCCCAGTTAGCCATTTTCCCTCCCTGTTGTCATGTGACACGCAGGTGTTACAAGGTCTCAGGTGTGAATGGGGAGCAAGTGTGTTAAATTTGATGTAATCTCTCATACTGATCACTGGAAGTTCAACATGGCACCTCATGGCAAAGAACTCTCGGAGGAGCTGAAAGAAATTTTTTTGCTGTACATAAAGATGGCCTAGGCTATAAGAAGATTGCCAACACCCTGAAACTGAGCTGCACCACAGTGGCCAAGACCATACAGTGGTTTAACAAGACAGATTCCAGTCAGAAGAGGCCTCGCCAAGGTCGACCAAAGAAGTTGAGTGCACATGCTCAGTGTCATATCCAGAGGTTGTCTTTTCAAAATATTGATGGCCACACAAAATATTGACACTTTGGGCACATTTTGGCCATTTTCACTTAGGGGTGTACTCACTTTTGTTGCCAGTGGTTTTGTTACCGACGTTCCCGCGACAGGTGGCAGGAGATCGGTGAGACTGGCAACATAGCAGTACCCTAAATCTGGTGTTTCAGCTGTGGCTAGCCAATTGTAATACTGTCTGCTGTCTGCCGAAGCACAGTTTTTGTTCTGGGTTGAATACAATTCCCAACTTAGCAATTCCCTAAATAATTTTTTTCTGCTGTATTAGGCCAAGTTTAAATCGATCCATAAAAGGGTATATTAGATTTAAGGGGCGGATAGTGTCATCCTCAATAACTTCACACGCTACCGTGCATTTCCAAGTTTAATTCTGTCCGTAAACGTATACCTGTCACCCAACACCTAAATAATAGGCCTAAAATTTATATTCAGCTAAATCTGTGTTTATTGCTGAGGCTGGTCAATTCATTTAGTGTCCACCAAAGCACAGTTTTTGTTCTGGTTTTAATAAAATTCCCAACTTAGCAATTCCCTAAATATTTTTTTTCTGCTGTATCAGGCCAAGTTTAAATCGATCCATAAAAGGGTATATTAGATTTAAGGTGCGGATAGGGTCATCCTCAATAACTTCCGTGCCTTCCCTGCACAACCAAGTATCCGATAAAATCAAGTGTGCACTGCGCGACGCCATCTGTGGCAAGGTCCACCTAACCACAGATACGTGGACCAGTAAGCACTGCCAGGGACGCTATATCTCCCTAACTGCACACTGGGTAAATGTAGTGGCGGCTGGGCCCCAGGCGAAGAGCTGTTTGGCGCACGTCCTTCCGCCGCCAAGGATCGCAGGGCAACATTCTTTGCCTCCTGTTGCCTCCTCCTCCTACTCGGCTTCCTCCTCCTCTTCTTCCACCTGCTCAGCCAGTCAGCCACACACCTTCACCAACAACTTCAGCACAGCCCGGGGTAAACGTCAGCAGGCCATTCTGAAACTCATATGTTTGGGGGACTGGCCCCACACCACACAGGAGTTGTGGCGGGGTATAGAACAACAGACCGACGAGTGGTTGCTTCCGGTGAGCCTCAAGCCCGGCCTGGTGGTGTGCGATAATGGGCGAAATCTCGTTGCAGCTCTGGGACTAGCCGGTTTGACGCACATCCCTTGCCTGGCGCATGTGCTGAATTTGGTGGTGCAGAAGTTAATTCACAACTGTTTAACAGTTTAATTCTGTCCGTAAGCGTATACCTGTCACCCAGCGCCTAAATAATAGGCCTAAAATTTATATTCAGCTAAATCTGTGTTTATTGCTGAGGCTGGTCAATTCATTTAGTGTCCGCCAAAGCACAATTTTTGTTCTGGGTTGAATACAATTCCCAACTTAGCAATTCCCTAAATAATTTTTTTCTGCTGTATCAGGCCAAGTTTCAATCTATCCATAAAAGGGTATATTAGATTGAAGGTGCGGATAGGGTCATTCTCAATAACTTCACACGCTACCGTGCATTTCCAAGTCTAATTCTGTCCGTAAAAGGGATACCTGTCATCCAGGGCCTAAATACTAGGCCTACAATTTATATTCAGCTAAATCTGTCATTACTGCTGTGCCTGTATTAGTGTAATACGGTACCTAAATAGATAGCCAGATAGTGTTAGGTGCCTGTAAAAAAAAGGCCTGAATTTGAATTCAATACATTGGGCCAAATAATTTTTTTCTTATTGTGGTGAACGGTAACAATGAGGAAAACATCTAGTAAGGGACGCGGACGCGGACATGGTCATGGTGGTGTTAGTGGACCTTCTGGTGCTGAGAGAGGACGTGGCCATTCTGCCACAGCCACACGTCCTAGTGAACCAACTACCTCAGGTCCCAGTAGCAGCCAGAATTTACAGCGATATTTGGTGGGGCCCAATGCCGTTATAATGATGGTAAGGCCTGAGCAGGTACAGGCATTAGTCAATTGGGTGGCCGACAGTGGATCCAGCATGTTCACATTAACTCCCACCCAGTCTTCTGCAGAAAGCGCACAGATGGCGCCTGAAAACCAAGCCCATCAGTCTGTCACATCACCCCCATGCATATCAGGGAAACTGTCTGAGCCTCAAGTTATGCAGCAGTCTCTTATGCTGTTTGAAGACTCTGCTGGCAGGGTTTCCCAAGGGCATCCACCTAGCCCTTCCCCAGGGGTGGAAGAGATAGAATGCACTAACGCACAACCACTTATGTTTCCTGATGCGGACATGGGAATACCACCTCAGCACGTCTCTGATGATGACGAAACACAGGTGCCAACTGCTGCGTCTTTCTGCAGTGTGCAGACTGAACAGGAGGTCAGGGAGGAATACTGGGTGGAAGACGATGCAGGGGACGATGAGGTCCTAGACCCCACATGGAATGAAGGTCGTGCAACTGACTTTCAGAATTCGGAGGAAGAGGCAGTGGTGAGACCGAGCCAACAGCGTAGCAAAAGAGAGAGCAGTGGGCAAAAGCAGAACACCTGCCGCCAAGAGAGTCCGTCTGCTACTGGCCACCGCCATCTGGGACCGAGCACCCCAAAGGCAGCTTCAAGGAGTTCCCTGGCGTGGCAGTTCTTCAAACAATGTGCTGACGACAAGACCCGAGTGGTTTGCATGCTGTGCCATCAGAGCCTGAAGCGAGGCATTAACGTTCTGAACCTTAGCACAACCTGCATGACCAGGCACCTGCATGCAAAGCATGGACTGCAGTGGAGTAAACACCTTAAAAACAAGGAACTCACTCAGGCTCCCCATGCTACCTCTTCTACTGCTGCCGCCGCCTCGGCCTCTTCCTCCGCCTCTGGAGGAACGTTGGCACTTGCCGCCCAGCAAACAGAGGATGTACCACCAACACCACCACCTCCGTCACCAAGCATCTCAACCATGTCATACGGCAGCGTTCAGCTCTCCATCTCACAAACATTTGAGAGAAAGCATAAATTCCCACCTAGCCACCCTCGATCCCTGGCCCTGAATGCCAGCATTTCTAAACTACTGGCCTATGAAATGCTGTCATTCAGGCTGGTGGACACAGAAAGCTTCAAACAGCTCATGTCGCTTGCTGTCCCACAGTATGTTGTTCCCAGCCGCCACTACTTCTCCAAGAGAGCAGTGCCTTCCCTGCACAACCAAGTATCCGATAAAATCAAGTGTGCACTGCGCAACGCCATCTGTGGCAAGGTCCACCTAACCACAGATACGTGGACCAGTAAGCACGGCCAGGGACGCAATATCTCCCTAACTGCACACTGGGTAAATGTAGTGGCGGCTGGGCCCCAGGCGAAGAGCTGTTTGGCGCACGTCCTTCCGCCGCTAAGGATCGCAGGGCAACATTCTTTGCCTCCTGTTGCCTCCTCCTCCTACTCGGCTTCCTCCTCCTCTTCTTCCACCTGCTCATCCAGTCAGCCACACACTTTCACCAACAACTTCAGCACAGCCCGGTGTAAACGTCAGCAGGCCGTTCTGAAACTCATATGTTTGGGGGACAGGCCCCACACCGCACAGTAGTTGTGGCGGGGTATAGAACAACAGACCGACGAGTGGTTGCTGCCGGTGAGCCTCAAGCCCGGCCTGGTGGTGTGCGATAATGGGCGAAATCTTGTTGCAGCTCTGGGACTAGCCGATTTGACGCACATCCCTTGCCTGGCGGATGTGCTGAATTTGGTGGTGCAGAAGTTCATTCACAACTACCCCGACATGTCAGAGCTGCTGCATAAAGTGCGGGCCGTCTGTGCGCGCTTCCGGCGTTCACATCCTGCCGCTGCTCGCCTGTCTGCGCTACAGCGTAACTTCGGCATTCCCGCTTACCGCCTCATATGCGACGTGCCCACCAGGTGGAACTCCACCTTGCACATGCTGGACAGACTGTGCGAGCAGCAGCAGGCCATAGTGGAGTTTCAGCTGCAGCACGCACGGGTCAGTCGCACTGCGGAACAGCACCACTTCACCACCAATGACTGGGCCTCCATGTGAGACCTGTGTGCCCTGTTGCGCTGTTTCGAGTACTCCACCAACATGGCCAGTGGCGATGACGCCGTTATCAGCGTTACAATACCACTTCTATGTCTCCTTGAGAAAACACTTAGGGCGATGATGGAAGAGGAGGTGGCCCAGAAGGAGGAGGAGGGGGAAGAGGGGTCATTTTTAGCACTTTCAGGCCAGTCTCTTAGAAGTGACTCAGAGGGAGGTTTTTTGCAACAGCAGAGGCCAGGTACAAATGTGGCCAGACAGGGCCCACTACTGGAGGACGAGGATGAGGAGGAGGTGGAGGAGGATGAGGATGAAGCATGTTCACAGCGGGGTGGCACCCAACGCAGCTCGGGCCCATCACTGGTGCGTGGCTGGGGGGAAACGCAGGACGATGACGATACGCCTCCCACAGATGACAGCTTGTCCTTACCTCTGGGCAGCCTGGCACACATGAGCGACTACATGCTGCAGTGCCTGCGCAACGACAGCAGAGTTGCCCACATTTTAACGTGTGCGGACTACTGGGTTGCCACCCTGCTGGATCCCCGGTACAAAGACAATGTGCCCACCTTACTTCCTGCACTGGAGCGTGATAGGAAGATGCGCGAGTACAAGCGCACGTTGGTAGACGCGCTACTGAGAGCATTCCCAAATGTCACAGGGGAACAAGTGGAAGCCCAAGGCGAAGGCAGAGGAGAAGCAAGAGGTTCGCAACGCAGCTGTGTCACGGCCAGCTCCTCTGAGGGCAGGGTTAGCATGGCAGAGATGTGGAAAAGTTTTGTCACCACGCCACAGCTAACTGCACCACCACCTGATACGGAACGTGTTAGCAGGAGGCAACATTTCACTAACATGGTGGAACAGTACCTGTGCACACCCCTCCACGTACTGACTGATGGTTCGGCCCCATTCAACTTCTGGGTCTCCAAATTGTCCACGTGGCCAGAGCTAGCCTTTTATGCCTTGGAGGTGCTGGCCTGCCCGGCGGCCAGCGTTTTGTCTGAACGTGTATTCAGCACGGCAGGGGGCGTCATTACAGACAAACGCAGCCGCCTGTCTACAGCCAATGTGGACAAGCTGACGTTCATAAAAATTAACCAGGCATGGATCCCACAGGACCTGTCCATCCCTTGTGCAGATTAGACATTAACTACCTCCCCTTAACCATATATTATTGTACTCCAGGGCACTTCCTCATTCAATCCTATTTTTATTTTCATTTTACTATTATATTGCGGGGCAACCCAAAGTTGAATTAACCTCTCCTCTGTCTGGGTGCCGGGGCCTAAAAATATCTGACAATGGACTGTTCCAGTTTTGGCTGACGTGAAGCATGATTCTCTGCTATGACATGAAGACTGAATCTCTGCTATGGGACCTCTCTCCTCTGTCTGGGTGCCGGGGCCAAAATATCTGACAATGGACTGTTCCAGTTTTGGGTGACGTGAAGCATGATTCTCTGCTATGACATGAAGCCTGAATCTCTGCTATTGGACCTCTCTCCTCTGTCTGGGTGCCGGGGCCTAAATATATGACAATGGACTGTTCCAGTTTTGGCTGACGTGAAGCCTGATTCTCTGCTAAGACATGAAGACTGATTCTCTGCTGACATGAAGCCTGAATCTCTGTTATGGGACCTCTGTCTGGGTGCCGGGGCCTAAATATATGACAATGGACTGTTCCAGTTTTGGCTGACGTGAAGCCTGATTCTCTGCTATGACATGAAGACTGATTCTCTGCTGACATGAAGCCTGATTCTCTGCTATGGGACCTCTCTCCTCTGTCTGGGTGCCGGGGCCTAAATATATGACAATGGACTGTTCCAGTTTTGGCTGACGTGAAGCCTGATTCTCTGCTATGACATGAAGACTGATTCTCTGCTGACATGAAGCCTGAATCTCTGTTATGGGACTTCTCTCCTCTGTCTGGGTGCCGGGGCCTAAATATATGACAATGGACTGTTCCAGTTTTGGCTGACGTGAAGCCTGATTCTCTGCTATGACATGAAGACTGATTCTCTGCTGACATGAAGCCTGAATCTCTGTTATGGGACCTCTCTCCTCTGTCTGGGTGCCGGGGCCTAAATATATGACAATGGACTGTTCCAGTTTTGGCTGACGTGAAGCCTGATTCTCTGCTATGACATGAAGACTGATTCTCTGCTGACATGAAGCCTGATTCTCTGCTATGGGACCTCTCTCCAATTGATATTGGTTAATTTTCATTTATTTTACTTTTATTATAATTCATTTCCCTGTCCACATTTGTTTGCAGGGGATTTAACTACATTTTGCTGCCTTTTGCAGCCCTCTAGCCCTTTCCTGGGCTGTTTTACAGCCTTTTTAGTGCCGAAAAGTTCGGGTCCCCATTGACTTCAATGGGGTTCGGGACAAAGTTCGGGTCGGATTCGGATCCCGAACCCGAACATTTCCGGGAAGTTCGGCCGAACTTCTCGAACCCGAACATCCAGGTGTTCGCTCAACTCTAATCATGACCGATAAGCGCACTTGCCTAGCTCACGACAGTGTGGACTACCTCACATTTCTAAAAATGAATGAGGCATGGATCTCAGAGTAATTCAACACATATGACGAGTCGACCACGTTTGATTGAATTTCCTCATGAGAGCCCACAAATATCCACCACCAACCAGAACAAATCATGGTCCCTGTCTTAGGTAAATACAGCGGCATAAAAGGCCTTTTATGTCCGTTGAATGCCTCATTTTTGGGGCCTGTACTGGCCGACAGTTACATATTTATCCTGTGACCTCCTAATGTAATTCCAGCAACAGAATCCAAAGTTCTTTGCTGTCAGGTAATGCCTATTGCCTAATTTTTGGGGCCTGTACTAGCCGACAGTTATATATTTATCCTGTGACCGCCTAATGTACCTCCAGTCACAGAATCCAAAGTTCTTTGTTGTCAGGTGAATGCCTATTGCCTAATTTTTTGGGCCTGTACTGGCCGACAGTTACATATTTATCCTGTGACCGCCTAATGTACCTCCAGCCACAGAATCCAAAGTTCTTTGCTGTCAGGTAATGCCTATTGCCTAATTTTTGGGGCCTGTACTGGCCGACAGTTACATTTGTATCCTGTGACCGCCTAATGTACCTCCAGCCACAGAATCCAAAGTTCTTTGCTGTCAGGTGAATGCCCATTGCCTAATTTTTGGAGCTTGTACTGACCGACAGTTACATTTTTATCCTGTGACCGCCTAATGTACCTCCAGCCACAGAATCCAAAGTTCTTTGCTGTCAGGTAATGCTTATTGCCTAATTTTTGGGGCCTGTACTGGCCTATAGTTACATATTTATCCTGTGAACGCCTAATGTACCTCCAGCCACAAAATCCAAAGTTCTTTGCTGTCAGGTGAATGCCTATTGCCTAATTTTTGGCGCCTGTACTGGCCGACATTTACATTTTTTATCTCTAGCCACATAATCACACCCTTGTCTCACTCCTCTGCCTCTCATTATGGTGGCGTATGAACCTCATTCACCATAAGAACCTTCTAATGTCACAGGGTCATGTGACTTTGCCCCCCACCCTGTACTGTGCCCCTCACCCCGTACTGTGCCCCCTTATACCCTGCATTGTGCCCTCCTACTACACCCTGTGCAGTGCCCCTAGTCATTCCCTGTACTGTGCCCTCTTATACTCTTTAATTAGTCACGATATGGCGGTGTTATCTGTCACTGTGCAGTGGTGTTATCTGGTCAATTTATGGCGGTGATATTCAATATCTGGATGGCCATAACTGCATCCCTTGCCCTGCCCACGCCATCCTTTTTTAAACCTGGCATGAGTGGGAAAAATATGCAGATTGCGGTGCTAAGGACCTTTGCACCACAATCTGTATCAGAAATACGCCTAGCATAGACGCATTTCTATATAATAAATGATCACCTAATTGTATTATCATTCGGGGTTAGGGCTAATATCTTTATATTATATAGATTCTAGTGTATTACACTGTTCCCTGTATTTCCCAGTAGAAAATGATCCTTGGGAAACACAGTCCTCATCCCTGACCACCAAAACCAGGTAGCACTCTGTCAGTACATGGCAGCCTCCCCTATCCGACATGCTGCTCCGATGTGTACTGGTGCTTATTCTGACACTAGGGCTGGGTTCACATCCTATTTTTGCCATCAATTTAATGCATACCAAAAATGTATGCGTTAACAGATGCCTCAGACTGATGCCGTACAGTGGCGTCCGTTCACCATACAGTTCCATGGTAGAAAAATAATTTACGTTAACGTATGCATATTTTTTTTAAAGACTCTGCAGGATACAAAAACATGGAGTGCTGCACATTTGTATACATCAAACCGATAGGAAATAAAAGATTTCTAGGCTCCAGCAGGGCACATTTTTGAGAGTTTCCCTTTAAGATGCATAAAAAAGGGCCCTGAATAAAACACATATTTTTGGTGGGAATTTTTGCCAATGACCCCCCTCTGGTATATCACTGTCCATGTTATAGTACTATTTGTGTACTTCTAGTAAGTGTTTGCTGTCTGAAAATATCAGCTGAAGTTTTTTTAGGTTCGCTTGCCATTAAAGTGAATGGGGCCCCCGCGAACTTGCAGTTCGCGAACATTTGATCGCGTTCGCGCACCGTCCCGGCCGATGTTCGTCCATCACTAGTTATCGCACCCCTGTCTTTAAATTACAGAAAAAGCACTTACAATTTTGCTAGTACAGTTTATTAATTTGTATACCAAACCTGTGACTTTTAATTTATAGACTTCATAATAAAATGTGTGGAGAACGGAAGATTGTCAAACCCATGCATTGTCATCCGAGTGTCAAAATGTGGGCAGTAGTACAAACAGCAGTAGAGGCACCAGCCATCCAGCCTGTAGTAGTAATATTAGGCCATAGTTCTTCCTCACTTCCAATAGGCACCACATTATTATTGAGGATGAAGAGGATGAGATTGTGGACTGGATGGCTCATTTTTCTTCTTAGTCACTGTAGGATCATGTTGATGTTACCTCTCAGTCCGCTACCGTGGCTTGGGGTCAGAAATCACAGCATTTCTCATGCTCCTCCTCCTTGTAGCCCCAGCAAAACCTTTCACTTACATGATCTCTGTGTTCACTCCCCCTCCTAGTGAGGTGCCCTCTTTTTTCTAAGAAGAGGCTACAAGACCCCATGCGCTATGGAAGATGCACAAGAGTGTGTCCCTGTTGTTGATTAATTAGATTACAATGATTAGGAGGTTTAGAGGGAGCTGGGGTTACCTCATGAAAAGCTGTGTTGACATATCACAATCTGATAAAGGTGGCATGGAGGTTGAGGACTCTGATGATTGTGTGTTGGACAGGAACAGGGAGGAGGTGATGTCAGAGGTGGAGAGAGAAAGTGGTGGTCGGGGTAGAGGCACTAAAGAGCACAGGCAACATATAGCCAGAAGCTCCAAAAACACTGTCAGGGCCAGATATGGTACTATTATGGTCAGCTTGGGAACTGGTGATACTATGATTGTAGGCTCAAAACATGCCAGACCTAAGCCAAGTTCGGCTGCCAATAGGCTTTTGTAAGTATCTCACCAGATCCTGTGGGAAAATAGAACTATCCACCGGCTAATGCAATAAGAGTGTTCACCTTCTTCTAGTCTGCTTTGTGGTAGCCAGGCCACATCAACTTGCATTATAGTGTCCTTGTCATCATCATCGCCAGTTACTGCTGAGGAGGAAGTAAAGGAAGAGGATGAAGAACTACCACTGGAGGAGGAGGAGGGGGAAAAGCAGGCAGATGATGATAATGATGACAATGACAGTGGCCATGAAAATCAATCATAGTCTAGGGCTGAGCCGGAAAGAACTGGGTCTTCGGGGATGCTGGCAAGCATGGCATAATGTATGCTTTATTTCTTATGTACTGACAGACATATCATTACCATCAATCTGATGATTACTGGATAAAAGCCATGTTTTTAGACCCTTGCTATCAAAGCAAAATGGAGGAATGTTCTCCTGTTGCAAAAGGAAGCCAAATTACCAGGATACGCTGTATGTAGCTTTTGGCAAGCATGTGCCTGCCATTCCTATGTCTGACCAGGTGGCACTTCTACACTCCCCGACGAGTCACTCACCTTTGGCCGTCTCCTCTATGACAAACAGCAGCCAGTTCAGTATTACGTATATGATAGACAGCAATTTTTTCATGTTCTGCACCAGACTGGAGCAAATCAGCAAATGGATCATACCGCCTGAACAACCAGTTCAGTTCTCCCTGGAATGTGGTGTCTCTCCAGAGCATGCTGTATTCCCTGACGTTGCTAATAATGGCTATTTGTCAGCCCCATCATGCCACTGCCACTGTCTCTCACAAACAACAAAGACATACCCAATATAGTAAAAAAATATATCTACTTTATTGCATAAAAATCCATGTACACAATATATAACGATATATTAGTAATAATGAAAGGAAAACGGCAGATGCATAAGGGTGACAGAATCACCTGATCTATGCTGCTACTACCCCCCAAAAGATCTTCCACATGTCAAGTGTCACCAAATCCAAAAATATACACTATAAAACATGAATATCACAAAATGGTCTACCTGTTACTACATGCATGGGTATATCCCTCAGTACGGGTAGATGCCTATATCAAGTTCACTTCCAGGAAGTGTATAATAACACTCCCTGATAAATATTGCCCAAAACAATGGTACAGCATGAGCCCAGAAATTAGCAATGGGATGGAGAAAATGGGGGAAGAAATAGAGAAAACAGAAAAAAGAAAAAAAAGAAAAATGAAAAACAGAAAAAAGAAAAGTAAAAAAAGGGACCCCCCAAAAGCCACCACCCACAACCTAGTCAGGAAAGCCAATAACAGTGTGACCAAAATTTGCCATAAGTTGCCACAATATTATGTACAATACATACCACAGGACATGATTGGGGGTGTACAGAGCAGCGCAAGTCAGCAAGAATACCTCAACGCGTGTTTCGCCTCTGCTTCGTCAGGACGTAGTGATATGTAGCCCAAAGCCCCTTTTTAAATCCAAAAAAGGTGCGCCAAGTATTGATGAATTACTTACATAAATCACATCAGCTGTTGTATCCTACAAAGCGCATCCCCACCTGGTGATGCGCGCCGCAGCCAACCTATGGAGACACCAGGCTCATCAAGAGCAGGGATGGAACGCAAGCCATGCGTTCTAGCCCGCCACACAAGGAGACGTCTCGGCGTCTCCACGTGACCAGGCGTGCAGCGCACCAACAGCTGACAGGGCCACCAAGCAACGCTGTAAACAATCAACTCGGCGCCCGTTCCCTGTTACTGCGAGACCGGACCAAGGAAGCAAGAAGTAAGAAAAAAGTTAGGTAGCAAAAATATGAGAAAGAGAGGTGACCACAAGAAAGAAGATTATATCCCATAATAATGTGGGATATAATCTTGCGCTGTATTAGCGCTACACAAACATAAAAGGTATAGTCACAGTGATATATATGTGAATGTCACCACTAAAAGTGATATAGTGCTAGAACTTAAATACTAATAAAGTGCAAAAAATGCATAATTATAATGATTATTATACGTGATTATATACATAGAAATAAGTGTACACACTATCAATAAATACAAAAATAATAATATAAATAAATTAAAATACATAATAATAAATGTGCAAAATGAGTTATAATATTCACAACATATTGGAATTAACAATATAGATTGACATAGTGTAAACAAAAATCATAATCGTGACCACTAAATAGTATCAAATATATTAAGATAAGTGCCAATTCATGTGACAACACCAAACATAAAATATAAAAAAAAACACCCAAAAAGTATCACATTTCCATATCCCACAGATCATAATACATATTAATAATTCATGTAGTAATATTCCTCATAACCAAACGATAAACTCTTCTCTTACTTCTTATTCTATTCAACATGTCCTTATGGTCACATAATTTCTGTTCATAGCATAGTTATTGTTCCAATATTCAAAGCGTGATTAGGGCTACAAAAAAAATAAATAAAAAATAAATATATATATATATATATATATATATATATAAACATAAATAAAAATACAAGACATCATAAAAACATCTATAAAAAGGATTTGAAGCTGAGGGCCACATTAAGCCTGTGAGGAGTCACCGTGTTGAGCAAAACCATCCACTTTATCTCTTTTTGGAGGAGACATTGTTTAATGTCTCTTCCCCTAATCCCTAACCTCAACCGATCTATCCCTCTAAAAGAGATCCCCTTAGGGTTGCTTTTGTGGGCTTCCCGAAAATGTTTTGCAATAGTTTTCAACTACTTAAGTTTTTCCTGGTCGATAATCTTGCCTACTGCCCTAATGTCTCGAATGTGTTCAAGCACTATAGTTTTGAACGCCCTAGTGGTGATCCCTACGTAGATAAGGCCGCAAGGGCACTCCGCATAGTATATGACCGCTTCCGTTTTACAGGAAATTTGATGCACAATTTTCTATACTCTACCCCTGCAAGAGTCTACAAACTTATCTGTTCTGACCATGTATCGGCAGGCAGTACAACTTCCACATGGGAAAGATCCCCATTGTGGGCCTTTATCTCCAAAGAGACTGCCTCTCACAGAGGCCACATAGTGACTTTTTGTCACCATGTCCCTTAGATTTTTTGCTCTTTTCCAAGTGATTAGCGGTCTCTCAGGGATCACTCTCCTAAGGTCTCTATCCATCAGGACGACCTCCCAATGTTTCTGGAGGATAGCCTGCAGTTGTCTCCATTGGGCATTAAAGTTGGGAACAAATCTGGGGTAATAATTACCTGCTCTTTTTTGTCTTACATTACCTAGCAAATTCTCCCTAGAGAGATATTTTGCTTTTGTATAACCCCTTTTTATCACTTTTGTTATATCCCCTCTTCGTCGTGACAGGTCAGCTGCCTGTCGTTCAAACCGATCATCGCTCGAACAGATCCTCCTGGCTCTACAAATAGGTATTTCTCTAGAGACCTGCGAATGGTGAGAGGAGGCGGAATGCAATAGAGAGTTGGTAGAGGTAGGCTCATATCAGTACCCAGAAAACCCCCATCCCCAACTGAGATCACAAGGTCAAGAAATTCCACGTGGTCCACACTGTACTGCCATGTGAGCTTTATGTTAAGATTATTCTTGTTAAGATCGTTCAAAAACTCCTCCAATTGCGACATCGAGCCCTGCCAGATTAACAAAACTTCATTAATATACCTCGACCACGAAACCACAGCATCATGACCCCTCAAATTCATCACAATCTCTCTCTCCCACAGCCCCAGGAAGAGATTAGCATATGAGGGACCACAAGTCACCCCCATAGCAGTCCCCCAGAGCTGTAGAAAGAATCGATCCTTGAATGTAAACGCATTGTGTATCAACGCAAAATCTAATAGAGTCATGATAAGATCAATAATATCTTTATCAAGTCCTCTAGTCATTTCCAAAAAGAATCTTGACGCACGCAGCCGTGTTCGTAGTAGATAGACGTATACAGGGACTCAACGTGGCACGTGACAAGGTGCATGTCCCTCTCCAGATGTACCCCATTCAATCTTCTGAGGACATCTGTAGTGTCACGAACAAATGAAGGCAAGGTTTCTACACATTTTTGTAGATAAAAATCTACAAAACAGCAGACTGTCTCACACAAGCCACCAATTCCAGATACAATAGGTTTTGGGAAGTAAATAAAATGTGGGAAGGACCGGAAAATCTGTCACCAAGCCCTCCCACATTTTAGCACCAATAATACCAGTGTCATATGCTCTTTTTAGTATCATGTCTAATTTATACTGCATATTTATACTGCAACTTATACTGCACCATAGGGTTCTGATCTAATTTGTGATAACAGGATCTATCCCCTAGTTGGCGAAAAGCCTCCTTTTCATAAATCTGCACCGGCCAAATCACATCATTGCCCCCCTTATTGGCTGGTTTTATCACAACATTGTTCATATTTTTTAATTCCTTCAGAGCAATCCTATGTTCCCTATTCAAATTGTCGTGGAATCTAGCATTCTGAATCTCCTCGAAATCCCGTTTAACCAAAGATGTCAACCGCTGGAATGGATGTCATAAGGGGCCAATGCTGCGACTGGCGGTGCAGATGTATAGGAAATTTGGATGCATCCTCTTATTTCTGTTTATCTAATAATGACTGAAGGTCACTAATGGTCTGTAATTCCAAAGGGGAGAAATCCTCATGGTCATCTACCCTATTGAAGAAATTCTTGAAGCATAGTTTTCTTGCGAAGAGCTTCAAGTCCCTCACCGACAAGAAGTAATCAAACCTACCAGTCGGGGAGAAAGTCAGACCTTTCCAAAAGACGAACAACTGGGGCTGTGTGAGAATAATATTGGAAAGATTAATTACCTTCAATGTTTCTTTGCTCGTTTCCCCAGGAGATTGTTCTGTCCTGTCTTTCATTTTATGGACGGTGTTCTTAGATGAGAGGGCCAGCTTTCCTCGCCACCTCTTTCTCCAGATCCCCTGTGTACATCTAAAAAATGCTCCCCACATCCTTGACTATTACAGGATGATGTAGATACAGATTGTGATATATTACGTGTACGTCCTCTCGTCTGGTTCCAACGGTACACCTTATTATTTTGAAAGTCCACCAAATCCCTCTGGAACTTCTTGACCTTTAAACCCTGGATCTCTCTTTTCCACTTAAGCAATTACTTCTCCAACTCACTATCAAAGGCCTCGCAAGCTTCAACTGGCAAATCCCGCGCCTGTCTTCATTTGGTGCAGGCGCTCTGAGAGAAGGACGCTCGCCTCCTCAGTGCGCCTGCGCTGATAACGTCTTCTCTTTTGGTGACGTCATCGGCGCAGGCGCACTGAGGGAGTGCTGGGGAGGCGAGCCTCCTTCTCTCAGAGAGCCTGCGCTGAATGAAGACAGGTGCGGGATTTGAATTGCAGACAGGGCCAGTCAGAGGACGAGCGCGTTCGCTGGCCCTGTCAATCAACATGAGGAGGGGGCGTCTTTATGAGAGGAGGATAAAGTTCAATAAAGTTTATAAAAGTTAATGTTCTGTTCAAATGTTATATAAAGTTAATGTTAATACATTTATTGCGTTGCGGGCTGTTTTTTTTTTTTTACCTTCTAGGTGGACCAAGCGATCAAGCAGCTGCAGCACTGATGTGCATTCTGACAGAAGCATTGCGCTGCTGTCAGATTACACAAAAGTCTGTGTATGCGGCGCTGCAAGGCGAGATTTCTCCTCTGCAGTAAAAAAGATACGTTTGCCGAGGCTTATGAGCTGAGGGGCGGTGTTCATATGCTTTGGCAAACACAAAAAAAATAAAAAATTTCGGCAATGATTTATTCATCCACATCGATTGATGTGAATGGAGAAATCGGGTTTGCCAGGGCATACGAGCTGAGTGGGTTTGGATGTTGGGCGGAGCTCCTATGTCCTGGCAGACTCCTTTCCCCTCCTTTTTTTTTGCACATTTTTGGGCAGAGATTTTTTCATCCACATTGATCGATGCGAATGAAGAAATCTGTGCCGTTCATTTTATCTTTCAGCCCAGAGGCTGAACGGAAAAAAATATCTCATTACCCGTATGCTCAATATAAGGAGAATAGCAGAAACTCCTAATGCTGGCCATACATGTAATGATTGTGGAGACCCTCAAATGCCAGGGCAGTACAAACACCCCACAAATGACCCCATTTTGGAAAGAAGACACCCCAAGGTATTCGCTGAGGGGCATATTGAGTCCATGAAATATTAAACTTTTTGTCCCAAGTTAGCGGAAAGGGAGACTTTGTGAGAAAAAACAAAAAAAAAATCAATTTCCGCTAACTTGTGCCAAAAAAAAAATCTTCTATGAACTCGCCATGCCCCTCACGGAATACCTTGGGGTGTCTTCTTTCCAAAATGGGGTCACGTGTGAGGTATTTATACTGCCCTGGCATTTTAGGGGCCCTAAAGCGTGAGAAGAAGTCTGGAATCCAAATGCGTAAAAAATGCCCTGTGAAATCCTAAAGGTACTCTTTAGAATTTGGGCCCCTTTGCGCACCTAGGCTGCAAAAAAGTGTCACACATGTGGTATCGTCGTACTCAGGAGAAGTTGGGCAATGTGTTTTGGGGTGTATTTTTACATATACCCATGCTGGGTGAGAGAAATATCTCTGTAAAATGACGACTTTGTATAAAAAAAATGGGAAAAGTTGTCTTTTACAGAGATATTTATCTCACCCAGCATGGGTATATGTAAAAATACACCCCAAAACACATTGCCCTACTTCTTCTGAGTACAGCAATACCACATGTGTGACACTTTTTTGCAGCCTAGGTGCACAAAGGGGCCCAAATTCTAAAGAGTAGCTTTAGGATTTCACAGGGCATTTTTTACACATTTGGATTCCAAACTACTTCTCACGCTTTAGAGGCCCTAAAATGCCAGGACAGTATAAATACCCAGTACAAGTGACCCCATTTTGGAAAGAAGACACCCCAAGGTATTTCGTGAGGGGCATGGCGAGTTCATGTAAAATTTTATTTTTTGTCACAAGTTAGTGGAATATGAGACTTTGTAAGAAAAAAAATAAAAAAAATAAATTTCCGCTAACTTGTGCCAAAAAAAAAAAAATTTGAGGAACTCGCCATGCCCCTCACGAAATACCTTGGTGTGTCTTCTTTCCAAAATGGGGTCATTTGGGGGGTATTTATACTATCCTGGCATTCTAGCACCTCAAGAAACATGACAGGTGCTCAGAAAGCCAGAGCTGCTTCAAAATGCGGAAATTCACATTTTTGTACCATAGTTGTAAACGGTATAACTTTTGCGCAAACCAATAAATATACACTTATTGGATTTTTTTTAATCAAAGACATGTAGCACAATAAATTCTGACACAAACTTGTATAGAAATGTAATTATATTTGAACAATTTAACCAGAGAAAGTTAAAAATACACTTTTTTTTTGAAAATTGCGGCCTATTTTGATTAATATCGGAAAAACGAAAAATCTTAGCAGCAATCAAATACCACCAAAAGAAAGCTGTAGTTGTGAGAAGAAAAGGAGGTAAAATTCATTTGGGGGCCAAGTTGCATGACAGAGCAATAAACCGTTAAAGTTGTGAAGTGCCTATTTGTAAAAAAGGGCCTGGTTACTAGGGGGGTATAAACCTGTGGTCCTTAAGTGGTTAAAAAGGTTGTCGGACAGTATTTGTTTTTAAAACTTGCTAACAATGTTGTGAAAAAAATATATATTTAAAATTCATACTCTCTTCATCACTCCACCAGAGCTCTCAATCCCTTGCTGGTCTCTGTTTCCGGGTCCCTTTTGACATGTAGGAAATGAGAGCTCTTATTATGGTTTATACCCGCTTTCTGGTGGATTTAGGTCTGTAACACAATCTGTGACTTTAGCCTGCTCAAGCCACTTTTGTGAAGTTGCTGAAAAAGGAAGCGTGGCTTGGGCGGGGAAGAGGGCCATCTTATTCATCATTTTCTACTTCAGTTTATGGGATGGAAAATGGCCTTAAACTACGCCAGCAAGGGCGCTGGCGTAGAATAATGCATGTTGCACGGCCGACGGCAGCAAGCACCAAAGATATGTAGAGGCCTATGCCTCTACATAACTTTGGTGCATCCACCTGCGTCCCCCTATATTCATGAATTTGTCCAGTGCCAAGTCCTTTTACTCCCAATAAGGGTACTTTCACACTAGCGTTAGAAGAATCCGGCAGGGAGTTCCGTTGCCAGAACTGCTTGCTGGATCCGGAAATCCGCATGCAAACGGATATCATTTGTTTCTGGATCATCCTGACAAATGCATTGTACTTCTGGGTCCATCTCTCGGGTGTCATCTGGAAAAACGGACCCGGTATTTTTTTCCATATTTTTAAAGGTCTCCGCATGCGCAGACTGGAAAGCCGTATCCGTCAATGCGGCAATTTCCTGAAAACTTGGTACCGGGCATTAATACATTTCAATGGAAAATGTTCCGGAACTTTAGCCAAAAGTTCCGGAACTTTAGCCAAAAGGGACAGAACGGAAGACATCCTGATGCATACTGAACTGATTGCTTTCCATTCAGAATGCATTAGGACAAAACTGATGCGGTTTTTTTCTGGTATTGAGCCTCTATGACGGAACTCAATACCGGAAAACTTTAAAGCTAGTGTGAAAGTACCGCTGTATGATGATCTCCCTGCATGAGAGATTGTCCAAATCCATACGAACGATCAGTTTTTCTATGAGGAACATTAGTTAGATTCTGTGATTTAGTTCATTTACCTGGAACAGTATGATACTCATTTTGATTCAACAGAATGTTCTAAAAGCTTATCTAAACTAAGTATGATTTAAAAGAGTCATATTTGTCATACATAGTAATGCACAGTCAACCAATAATCACTCCATTTAATAGATCCTTAACAGTCTGTGAAAAGCAACAAGTAATGTAAGCATCCCGTCAGTAAATAATGACAGTAAATAATGATTGCTGCAAAAAGTAAATGTTTGCAATTCACATCATATGCATCAATTAGAAAGTAATCCTAAAATAAAACAGGATTATAATGGTCAATTCCACTCAGTTTTTATATTCACACTGCACAATCTGCCCAGGAGGTGGATTTGAATTTGTTATGCAATATATCTATATATGATATGTGGAGTTTTGCCAGTGCTGGTGGTAGTATATCTTGCTTATATAGCGGCTACTACACATTCTCCTAATTATTGTTGACATGTATGCTAACTATGCAATATACCATCAGGGGCTGCAGGAATTATACCTCACTTTTCATTTTTGCTTTAGATTTCTGAATTATGAAGCATAGAATAACAGAAATATGAACTCAGGTGCTTGGCTGTTTCTGTATGTCCTAATTGACCAAGAAGATCTGTGCACATGCATAATCAGCTCTCTATTCTTCCATTTTATGCCCAGATGTGGCAGCAGCCTCATCAGGCGAGTTAGGGAGGGGACCCATATTTTTCACTAGTGTTGAGCGATTCAAAGTGTCTGAAGTGGACTTCGATCCGAATTTCAGGCAAAATTGGATTTGCTGCGAAGCCGAATTTCCTTGTGCTTTGTAGTAATGAATCGATTTTACCCGAAATTTATTTATTTATATAATAAAAAATAATGCAATTTTCCAATATAAATGTATTTAAAATTCTGCATACATACCTTTCTTATACAGGCAGTTGTCACCTATATGCAGTAGAATGGTATAGTGGTGCCCATGTACAGTATCAGTGTTGTGTAGTATATACAGTACATGGCATAACTAGGACATAGTATCAGTCATGTAATACTTTCCACATCACATAACCCCTTACTGTTGAGTAAGCAACAGTGTTACAGTGGGATGCGAAAGTTTGGGCAACCTTGTTAATCGTCATGATTTTCCTGTATAAATCGTTGGTTGTTACGATAAAAAATGTCAGTTAAATATATCATATAGGAGACACACACAGTGATATTTGAGAAGTGAAATGAAGTTTATTGGATTTACAGAACGTGTGCTATAATTGTTTAAACAAAATTAGGCAGGTGCATAAATTTGGGCACTGTTGTCATTTTATTGATTCCAAAACCTTTAGAACTAAATATTGGAACTCGAATTGTCTTGGTAAGCTCAGTGACCCCTGACCTACATACACAGGTGAATCCAATTATGAGAAAGAGTATTTAAGGGGGTCAATTGTAAGTTTCCCTCCTCTTTTAATTTTCTCTGAAGAGTAGCAACATGGGGGTCTCAAAACAACGCTCAAATGACCTGAAGACAAAGATTGTTCACCATCATGGTTTAGGGGAAGGATACAGAAAGCTGTCTCAGAGATTTCAGCTGTCTGTTTCCACAGTTGGGAACGTATTGAGGAAATGGAAGACCACAGGCTCAGTTCAAGTTAAGGCTCGAAGTGGCAGACCAAGAAAAATCTCGGATAGACAGAAGCGACGAATGGTGAGAACAGTCAGAGTCAACCCACAGACCAGCACCAAAGACCTACAACATCATCTTGCTGCAGATGAAGTCGCTGTGCATCGTTCAACCATTCGGCGCACTTTACACAAGGAGATGCTGTATGCGAGAGTGATGCAGAGGAAGCCTTTTCTCCGCCCACAGCACAAAAAGTGCCACTTGAGGTGGGCTAAAGCACATTTGGACAAGCCAGCTTCATTTTGGAATAAGGTGCTGTGGACTGATGAAACTAAAATTGAGTTATTTGGCCATAACAAGGGGCGTTATGCATGGAGGAAAAAGAACACAGCATTCCAAGAAAAACACCTGCTACCTACAGTAAAACATGGTGGTGGTTCCATCATGCTGTGGGGCTGTGTGGCCAGTGCAGGGACTGGGAATCTTGTCAAAGTTGAGGGACGCATGGATTCCACTCAGTATCAGCAGATTCTGGAGACCAATGTCCAGGAATCAGTGACAAAGCTGAAGCTGCGCCGTGGCTGGATCTTTCAACAAGACAACGACCCTAAACACTGCTCAAAATCCACTAAGGCATTTATGCAGAGGAACAAGTACAACGTTCTGGAATGGCCATCTCAGTCCCCAGACCTGAATATAATTGAAAATCTGTGGTTTGACTTAAAGAGAGCTGTCCATGCTCGGAAGCCATCAAACCTGAATGAACTAAAGATGTTTTGTAAAGAGGAATGGTCCAAAATACCTTCAACCAGAATCCAGACTCTCATTGGAACCTACAGGAAGCGTTTAGAGGCTGTAATTTCTGCAAAAGGAGGATCTACTAAATATTGATTTCATTTCTTTTTTGTGGTGCCCAAATTTATGCACCTGCCTAATTTTGTTTAAACAATTATAGCATACTTTCTGTAAATCCAATAAACTTCATTTCACTTCTCAAATATCACTGTGTGTGTCTCCTATATCATATATTTAACTGACATTTTTTATCGTAACAACCAACGATTTATACAGGAAAATCATGACGATTAACAAGGTTGCCCAAACTTTCGCATCCCACTGTATATGACATACATGTGCTGTGTCAGCACACAGGACACATTCATGTCATAAGTGAATAGAACTAGCGCTGGAATCATGTTGTTATTTTTGTTATTACAGTAACTACTGTACATCAGTGTGTATATTTACAAAGCCGCCTCTAGGTGATATAAAATGGCTGCCTGTCTCTACATGATATTGTCATGTTGTTAACAAAGTTTAGTGTTAAAAAAACAAACACAGGGTCCAACAATCCAACTAGAAACATATAGATGACAGCATCGCAGGAGTTACTCAGAAGAAAGAAGTTTATTTGAGAAAGGTGCATCCAAACAGCAGAAGAACAGTCTGCCTTTTACAAGCAAATGCAAATCAGATACAAAGTTAAGACGAATGCATCACACAAGATAGTAAACTCCCTCAACAAAGAAAATGCTTATTAGTGTGGTGCTGAGAAAAGACAAAGAGGGCAGTGTAAAATATGCTGGAGCCAGATGACTCAAAGCTCCTAAATCTATACAGTGATAACTCATGGTGCATCTGAAGATGCAGTCCAATAACCAGACAAAAGGGAATAGTCACCTAATTACTGACACAGCAGTGCAATGGAGGTGAACAGAGCATCACAAAAAAACAACTTAAAGACATTGGGGGAGATTTATCAATACTGGTGCAAAGCAAAACTGGCTTAGTCACCCATAACAACCAATCCGATTCCATCTTTCATTTTCCAAAGGAGCTCTGAAAAATGAAAAAGTGCAATCTGATTGGTTGCTGTGGGTGACTAAGCCAGTTTTCCTTTACACCAGTTTTAATAAATCTCCCCAGTGACTCTTTTAAGCCATAGAGTTGAAAGAATCTAAACCTATAAATCTATTGTAGCTCTTGCTGTAATCTAATACAGTCTATCCTCCTAGGGGAGCATACATTTTATGGCAGCAAAGCAAATAGGCCGAATCTCACTGGCATGTTGTCTTGCAATATGTTTATTGCATTCAATCTCTGTGTTAGCATATCTGTATGTCTTTCCTATATCATTTTGTGGTCATTTGCATCAACTTAAATAACAACTCTCTTAGGCTACTTTCACACTAGCGTTCGGAGAGGATCCGTCTGATGTCTTATCAGACGGATCCGCTCCTATAATGCAGACGTTTGCATCCGTTCAGAACGGATCCGTCTGCATTATAACTTAGAAAAATTTCTAAGTCAGAAAGTAGCCTGAGCGGATCCGTTCAGACTTTACATTGAAAGTCAATGGGGAACGGATCCGCTTGAAGATTGAGCCATATGGTGTCATCTTCAAGCGGATCCGTCCCCATTGACTTACATTATAACTCTGGACGGATCCGCTCGCCTCCGCACGGCCAGGCGGACACCCGAACGCTGCAAGCAGCGTTCAGGTGTCCGCTCACTGAGCGGAGCGGAGGCTGAACGCTGGCAGGCGGATGCATTCTCAGTGGATCCGCCTCCACTGAGAATGCATTAGGGCCAGACGGATGCGTTCGGGGCCGCTCGTGAGCCCTTTCAAACGGAGCGCACGAGCGGACACCCGAACGCTAGTGAGAAAGTAGCCTAACTCCTGCAATTCAGAAAGTCCCTCAGGTAGTAAGTGGCTCCTGTAGAGGAGCTGGTAATTGTTTTGTTACAGTCATAAACTACATTATTTGCATCACTGGCTGTGGAAATTCTCTCCGGTCTTGCCTGTAAGCCAAAAGCCACTTGCTGGTATCTGGTATAATGGCTGTTGAATCAAGTGATCCCTAAGGTATGGCCCCTCCGATTAAAGTTGGTTTATCCGTGATGACATCAGCAAGGTTGCCGTCTCTGTGAACAGTGCCTCAATGTCGCCATAGGATTTCATATATACAAGACTATTGCTCGTCAAAAGTAGCAATGAGTCTAATGGTCGGGTTAGGGTACTTTCACACTTGCGTTTTTTTCTTTTCCGGCATAAAGTTCCGTCACAGGGGCTCTATACTGGAAAAGAACTGATCAGTTTTATCCCTATGCATTCTGAATGGAGAGTAATCCGTTCAGGATGCATCAGGATGTCTTCAGTTCAGTCGTTTTGACTGATCAGGCAAAAGAGAAAACCGCAGCATGCTACGGTTTTCTCTCCAGCGGAAAAAAACTGAAGACTTGCCTGAATGCCGGATCCGGCATTTTTTCCCATAGGAATGTATTAGCGCCGGATCCGGCATTCAGAATACCGGAATGCCGGATCCGTCCTTCCGGCCTGCGCATGCGCAGACCGGTAAAAATGTGAAAAAATGTACAAGACGGATCAGTCTGTCTGCATGACAAGCGGAGAGACGGATCCGTCCTTGCAATGCATTTGTGAGACGGATGCGCATCCGGATCCGTCTCACAAATGCTTTCAGTCAGCGGCAGATCGGTGGATCCGGCGGGCAGTTCCGACGACGGAAGTGCCCGCCGGATCACACTGCCGCAAGTGTGAAAGTAGCCTTAGGAGATTATTCTGACACAGTCTGAGAGATAATTCTAGTATATAAAATGTTTCCTTAGGTACCCAACGGATAATAAAAGTCACCCATACTGGAATAGCTCCTGGGCACCCGAAGGAACTGCCCTTTGGGGATACTATGGCACAGAGAGTATCGATGATGACTCCAGCAATGAAGAAGGCTATTTGTATACATGGGTTTACTGAAGATGATTGCTGAAGTTTAATTTTTCCTGATCTGTAGGTCCAGATAAGAGATGAGGATCCTGGACTTCAAAAGTGAAGTACAAGTCTATGTCATTATTATTAAGTGCAGAATTATTAGGCAAGTTGTATTTTTGAGGATTAATTTTATTATTGAACAACAACCATGTTCTCAATGAACCCAAAAAACTCATTAATATCAAAGCTGAATATTTTTGGAAGTAGTTTTTAGTTTGTTTTTAGTTTTAGCTATTTTAGGGGGATATCTGTGTGTGCAGGTGACTATTACTGTGCATAATTATTAGGCAACCTAACAAAAAACAAATATATACCCATTTCAATTATTTATTTTTACCAGTGAAACCAATATAACATCTCAACATTCACAAATATACATTTCTGACATTCAAAAAAAAAACAAAAACAAATCAGTGACCAATATAGCCACCTTTCTTTGCAAGGACACTCAAAAGCCTGCCATCCATGGATTCTGTCAGTGTTTTGATCTGTTCACCATCAACATTGCGTGCAGCAGCAACCACAGCCTCCCAGACACTGTTCAGAGAGGTGTACTGTTTTCCCTCCTTGTAAATCTCACATTTGATGATGGACCACAGGTTCTCAATGGGGTTCAGATCAGGTGAACAAGGAGGCCATGTCATTAGATTTTCTTCTTTTATACCCTTTCTTGCCAGCCACGCTGTGGAGTACTTGGACGCGTGTGATGGAGCATTGTCCTGCATGAAAATCATGTTTTTCTTGAAGGATGCAGACTTCTTCCTGTACCACTGCTTGAAGAAGGTGTCTTCCAGAAACTGGCAGTAGGACTGGGAGTTGAGCTTGACTTCATCCTCAACCCGAAAAGGCCCCACAAGCTCATCTTTGATGATACCAGCCCAAACCAGTACTCCACCTCCACCTTGCTGGCGTCTGAGTCGAACTGGAGCTCTCTGCCCTTTACCAATCCAGCCACGGGCCCATCCATCTGGCCCATCAAGACTCACTCTCATTTCATCAGTCCATAAAACCTTAGAAAAATCAGTCTTGAGATATTTCTTGGCCCAGTCTTGACGTTTCAGCTTGTGTGTCTTGTTCAGTGGTGGTCGTCTTTCAGCCTTTCTTACCTTGGCCATGTCTCTGAGTATTGCACACCTTGTGCTTTTGGGCACTCCAGTGATGTTGCAGCTCTGAAATATGGCCAAACTGGTGGCAAGTGGCATCTTGGCAGCTGCACGCTTGACTTTTCTCAGTTCATGGGCAGTTATTTTGCGCCTTGGTTTTTCCACACGCTTCTTGCGACCCTGTTGACTATTTTGAATGAAACGCTTGATTGTTCGATGATCACGCTTCAGAAGCTTTGCAATTTTAAGAGTGCTGCATCCCTCTGCAAGATATCTCACTATTTTTGACTTTTCTGAGCCTGTCAAGTCCTTCTTTTGACCCATTTTGCCAAAGGAAAGGAAGTTGCCTAATAATTATGCACACCTAATATAGGGTGTTGATGTCATTAGACCACACCCCTTCTCATTACAGTGATGCACATCACCTAATATGCTTAATTGGTAGTAGGCTTTCGAGCCTATACAGCTTGGAGTAAGACAACATGCATAAAGAGGATGATGTGGTCAAAATACTCATTTGCCTAATAATTCTGCACGCAGTGTACTACATATGTCTGTGTGGTCGACACATATCTCTGCTCAGATATTTCTAAACATCCTTACAGAGATCGAAGATGCATACTAATTGTGCAGTTATGGGTGCGGGGAGCCATGCTGTCAGTGACAGCAGGGCTCCCCTTGGAGAACGCAGTGACAGACCTTCACCATCCCTGCCTTCCTTTTCGCTCTATACACAGCGCTCCGCCAGTGCTACGTAGAAAGATCAGGAAGCGGCAATGCCTCTTCTTCTCCGGTTCCGGCAGTCATGTGATCACAGGGAGCCAGAAGTCTGCACGAGCTGCTGAATCTTGGGTAAACCCAGATACCGTGTGCAGTGAGTCAGCCCTATACAACCTCTCCTGGGTTGGTATTCTCCCCGTAACTGGGGCTAATATGTCAATCCCAGTTACAGGAGAAATCAGCAATAAAATGTAAAAAAAAATGTAATGTTAAATGTCCACAAAGTATGTATAAATAAATAAATAAATAAATAAATAAAAAATAATGAAACTCCACCACATACCAAACTGCAGATTCTTGCCCTCCCCTCACTGACCATGACCCATACATCCAATATATTAAAATGACAAAAGGAGACATAATTAAAAATATATATTTATAGTTGCACGCTATTATGTAGCAGATTATGTGGCAGACTTTTTGTGACAATCAGACTTTTTCCACCATCCATGTGTAGATTTGGGAATATCTAAAGAGAATCTGCATGGTGTTAATTCCATCTAAATAAAACAATTGGTCACCCAGAAAACCTTTCTGGGTAAGATATACTAATGACTTTAATGCTATGGTCAGGGTCTAAAAATGAACTCTACGCCTTGACAGATCATCTTAAGGGCTCATGCACACGGCCGTTGTTTTGGTCCGCATCCGAGCTGCAGTTTATGAGGCTTGGATGCGGACCCATTCACTTCAAGGGGGCCTCATAAGATGTGGACAGCAATCCGTATGCTGTCCGTATCCGTTGCTCCGTTCCGTGGTCCGAAAAAAAAATATAACCTGTCCTATTCTTGTCCGTTTTGCGGACAAGAATTGGCAGTTATATCAATGGCCTATGCACACGGACGCCATACATGTTTTGCGGACCGCAAAACACACAACGGTCGTGTGCATGAGGTGCAGTGTACTCAAGTTGTGCATAGTAGGTGTTTCTGGGTGTAGTAGTGCAATATACACTAACCTGGTACAGCTGACTCTCTGCAAGGGCAGGTATAGAGTTGGAAATAGTTTGTGACGCCAGTGCCAAGTAAACGGTGGCACGCCGTTTGCGGATGCAGGAATAATTTGAGGAAACGTTGTGTTAAAACAGAACTCCAACTTTAGTAGTTTGCAGGCAGAGACAATATTGGAAACGCAGTTCCTCAGCATATAGTCAATTTTGCAATTCGGTCGATGCAGGCAATTCAGTACAGCAGGGTAATTACAGAGTGTTAAACACAGGATTTGCAGCACAGGAGCTTGCACTCTAATTCTGTCTGATCCTGGAATGTAGCAATTCTTCACCAAGGCCCATTAACCTAAATCTGGCTTTATATCCTTGATTATGGCTTAAATAAGTACCTCCTCTGTTTCTCTCAGTACCTCTGGCTCCTCTGATTTTTGCCTCTGTCTTTCCCAGCTTCCTCAGGCTCTAGAAACTTCTGAGCTCTGGTCTAGACTCCCTTCTGCACTCCACACTAGATCAGGTTACACTGACTTTTGCTTCCCTGTCTGGGCCTTATATAAACTAGGGCTCTTTAGCTCCCTCTAGTGACTAGAAGCTGGAATGACACCCCTAGCAGGCCTGTACATGCAAGTTTCAATGACAGGGAAATACACACATTACATTACATTTTATAAAACTGACATACAACAACTCCCCATAATTAGGAGGGACGACAGCACACCAAGTGACACTTTGGTAGTGACGGGTATTACAACTCCCGTACACTACATACCCCACTGCTTTAAGCTGAGTACGACCTCGTACTCCATCATGGGTCGCCCAACTGGAATCTCTACCTGAAATAGAAAAAGAGACATGCAGGCATACATATATGCGATTCATCTGCATTTACATCAGGTCCAATTGGCAAAGGTGCAGGGCAGTGACAAGGGGCGTCGTTCTCTTCTCTCAGGATAGTGAATGGAACGGGGGCGCTGACCTGGCACAGCGTAACATTATAACCAGGATAGTCCATGATAAAACAGTAGAAAACGGTATAAAAGTTCTTGGAGGCTCAAATAACAAACATGAGTCCGTACCCAGGTTATTTCTTATTAAATCACAGAGGCTCTCATGCGGTGGAGTCCATCTCTGGGCACATTTCCTTAGTATGAAGTTGCACAATAAAATGACAGCATAAAAACGGAACTACCCAGGGGTTTCCTGTGGGTGTAGCACAGGCAAGGGCTCACGTGGGGGAGTCCATTCTTGCGCACAAATGTCAAGTAAAGTATTGCCCGTGGCAACTGTTTGGGAGGAGACACCACCAGAATAATCAAAGTCTCCTTAAACGGACTGGTGGGCGTCCCCTGGTCATCCGGGTAGACCTTCTCAAAACAGGGGTCTCCTCTCCCCTTAGCAACGAGGTAGATGAGAGAGGAGCAACAGGAGGGTCTCCATCCGTGAGACCTTGGTCAGGAACAACGGGAACAACAGGAACAACTGGAACAACAGGAACAACTGGAACAACAATATCCAAGAGAGGGGAAACTGGATCCGGGGCATCCTGAACCGGCTCTTCTGGAGGTGAAGAAACAGCAGGGGCCGGAGCAGGCACCAGCAAATTCAACCAAGGCGTCAGAAGCCAATGCATGGGATCAGTGTCATACCTCAGATTACTAACAGCCTGCATAGGATCCTCGGGCTGTATTGCTGACTCTGACACAGGATATTCTGATCCAGAACTCTCGGCACTAGGTTCTGGTGTCAGGCAGAGTTTCAACCGGTTTCGGTGCACAATTTGGGATCCCTTGTCTTCCCGGGTGATCTCATAAGTGTGAGTTCCAACATTTGGGATTGCAGTGACAACATAAGGACTTCGCTCCCATTTACTGTCCAATTTACTGGTACGGCGGTTATTCTTTAACCATACCACGGCCCCTATGGTCAGGGGTTCTGCCTGGGCTGCCTGATCATAGTCTCTCTGCTGTCGGTCTCTAGCAAAGTCCATACGTTCCTGAACAATGGCCTTGGCTGCATCCAATCGCCTTTGATGTTCAGCAACCCAGTCGGTGTTAGGTAACGGGTTAATGCAATCAGGCACATGTACGTCCAATGAATGATCAGCAGGCAATGTCCCTTGGCGCCCAAACAACAAGTAAAAAGGGGTATACCCGGTGGAACAATGTATGGTATGATTGTATGTGAACATGAGCTGTGGCAACAGACTGGGCCAATCTCCTCTGTTTTCAGGAGGCACGGCCCTCAGCATCTCAATCAAGGTCTGATTCATTTTTTCACATAATCCGTTACCTTGAGGATGGTAGGCCGTTGTCCGGATCTTCTTACAGTTGTGTAAGCGGCACAGTTCATGGAACAGATGGGACTCAAACGCAGGTCCTTGATCGGTGAGGATCTTTTCTGGACATCCATAGGGCAGGAGGAAGTGCTTCCAGAACATTTCGGCTGTAGTCTTGGCTGTCTGGTCTCTCACAGGCACTGCTACAACAAACTTTGTGAAATGGTCAATAATAGTCATGGCATAAGCATACCCTGAGCGACTAGGCTCCAGTTTTACATGGTCGATGGCGACAAGTTCAAGAGGACGGGTACTTACAATGGGTCTTAGTGGTGCCCTCTGATCATGGTGCTCACTTCGTTTCAAGGCACAGGCTACACACTCTCGACACCACTTCTCCATGTCTTCTCTCATGCCCACCCAGTAAAACCGCTGGCGGATAGTAGCCTCAGTCTTTTGGACCCCAAAGTGACCGGATTGATTGTGGTACATCTCCAACACCATACCTGCATCTCGTCGGGGTATGAGAATCTGGTGTACTCTTTCGTTGGACACTGGGTCTAGGCTCCTCCGTAGCAACAGGCCCTTTTGTATGAAGAGTTGGTGGCGCTGTCTCCATAGTTTGATGAGCTCAGGATCTGCACTCTTATGCCGAATCCTCTCAGGGGCTCTGCCACTAGTAATGAAGTCCAACAGCTCACCCAGCACTCTACTTTCAGACTGTAGTTTCACCCACCTTTCTTCTTTAGGTTCAGGCCTATTGGAGGATGAAGGAACTGCAGCTCTGTTATTGGTAGCTCGAGCCTGATCCTGTTGAGCAAATTTGTTATAGAAAGCCGGCATCTCTACATCTTCCCAAGCATCTCGCACATCATCAGGAGCTGTCTCTGTGGGAAGCCTGGATAAAGCATCAGCATTATCATTAGTACGTCCAGCACGATACTTTACAGAGAAATTATAGTTGGCAAGGCGAGAGGCCCATCTCTGCTCCAAGGCCCCCAATCTAGCTGTATTTAGATGTGCCAGAGGGTTATTGTCAGTGAATGCAATGAACGGGGTGGCGGCTAGATAATCCTTGAATTTTTCCGTCACCGCCCACACTAATGCCAGGAACTCTAGTTTGAAGGAACTATAATTCTGGTCATTTTTCTCAGCTCCTTTCAGGGAGCGGCTTGCATATGCTATCACTCTCTCTTTTCCCTCTTGGATCTGGGCTAACACAGCTCCCAGGCCTCGCTTGCTAGCATCAGTATAGAGATGGAAGGGCTTGCTATAATCTGGATAACCTAACACTGGAGGCTCGGTCAGTTTCTTTTTTAGCAATTGGAACGCTATCTCTCTTTTCTCATTCCACTCAATGGGCACAGGAGTTCTAGGACTCTTTTTGGGTTGCCCCCTCAAGAGCTCCTGGATAGGATCAGCTATTTGAGCAAAATGGGGGATAAAACGTCTATAGTAGCCGGCAAAACCCAGGAAACTCCTCACCTCTTTGACAGTAGTAGGAACCGGCCAATTACGGACAGCCGCTAACTTATCAGTGTCAGGTTGCACTCCCTCTCCGCTTACTATATGCCCCAGGTATCTTACTGCAGGTTTGAGCAGGTGGCACTTGGATGGCTTTACCTTCAAGCCATATTTGATAAGGATTTCAAATACTTCTGCCAAATGTTTCAGATGGTCCTCATATGTTTTTGAGTACACAATGACGTCATCTAGATATAGCAGCACTGTTTCGAAGTTTTTGTGACCCAAACACCGCTCCATTAGTCTCTGGAAAGTCCCTGGGGCATTACATAGCCCGAACGGCATACAATTGAACTCAAACAGGCCCATGGGAGTAGTGAAAGCAGTCTTTTCCCTATCTGCAGGGGCCATGGGTACCTGCCAGTAGCCACTGGTCAAGTCCAACGTGGAGAAATAGGCAGAGGAGCCCAGAGCAGTTAGTGACTCCTCAATGCGGGGCAATGGGTATGCATCTTTGTGGGTTATTTGATTGATTTTCCTATAATCCACACAGAAACGGATACCACCGTCCTTCTTCTTTACAAGGACTAGGGGTGCCGCCCACGGGCTACGGCTGTCCCGGATTACATTAGAGTCTTTCATCTCCTGGATCATTTCCTTTACAGTCTGATATGAAGTAGGCGGTAAAGGTCTGTATCTCTCCTTGATAGGAGGATGAGAGCCAGTAGGTATAGTGTGTTGTATGGCACTCACCTCTCCATAATCAGTGGCATGCTTACTGAAGGCCTGGTGGTGCTCTTTGACAAGCTGTATAATCCCTTCTTGTTGCCGTTGGGGGGTATTCTCGTCCCCGACATGGAGCTCTTCCCACCAGGGCACTTGTGGCTGGGTCACCGGCGAACATCCGCTGTCTGCAGCTGGCGGCTTTTCTGTCACTGGAAGACGAATGATGTCTTGGAAGGACACCTGGGACAGCTGGGCAACAGGGCAATGCTTAGTAAGCGCAACAGGATGATTACTCAGGTTAATCAGACGGACAGGTACTTTACCTTGGGAGACGTTCACCAGGCACTTGGCAGCTCTCACATAAGGATAATCCTCCATCTGGATCGGTTCCACCAGGGCTGGATAATCTCGGCCTTCGACTCCCAGGACAGCACGACACCACAAAAGAGTTTGAGAATTAGGAGGCAAAGTCACAGGCTTAATATCACGGATCCTGGCAGTACAAATTTCTCCTTTCCCATTAGCAAACCTCTGCTGGGCACTTAACACAGTAATAGTCTTTTGAATCACCCTCCTGGATGCAGAGGAAGCAGTGGGCAAAGTCTGATGTAATACAGCAAGTATTTCTGAATAACAGTTTTTGAAGACATTGGTGCCTAGAATGACAGGATGTCCTCCTCTGTCACCGGCCTGTACTACGATCACTCCCTGTTGAGGCAGGGTTACTTCTCCCACCTGCAGGGTGGGTTCCCAGTATCCATGAACCTTTACTGGTTTGCCATTGCTGGCGATAATTTCCACCCAGGATTCAGGCGGTTGGGTCAACTGGTGGGTGTCCCAGAACTTTTCAAATGCAGGCAGCTGAATAGTAGTGACCTGAGACCCAGTATCTAATAGGGCTTCAAAGGGGACCCCGTTGATCTCTATATTGATTTTAGGATGGGATCCTACATACCGTGGCATCCAATTTGGATCATCTGGACCTAGTGTTCTACCTCCCGAGGGGTGGTCCTCAGCCTCAGGGGTTGCCCTGTTTAACTGCCAGCACGTGGATTCTGTGTGTCCCAGCTTTTTGCAGTATGTACACACGGGCCGCTTATGGTTTTTATTACGCCTCCCAGGATCCCTGGGGTGAGTCTCTTGGTAAGGAGGTGGGAACGGCCTAGGAGGTGACAGGAATTCTTCTTCTAGCATTATGGGTTTTTCCCATTCCTCTATTTTTCTGCACACCTTCTCTAGACTTTTAGTGAGGTGATTTACTTGCTCTGTCAGCATGGCAATAGTATCGGTAGCTGACACTTGAACAGCTTGGCCGGCCTCAGCTCGGTTAGTGATAAGCGGTTTTGGCCTGCAGGCTGATGACTCAGATAGGACGCTCAACTCAGGAGATACTGTGGACCCCAGAATTTTTATAGCCAGTTCTTTAAAGTCCAAAAAGGCACTGTTAGGGTGCTGGGCGGACAGCATCTTTAACTGGGTCCTTATTTGTTCACTAGACACCCCGGTTATAAATTGTTCCCTTAGGGTCTGGTCCCGGTTATCAGCCTCTTTGGGATCTATCTGAATTACAGCCCCTAAAGCCTCCTGAAGTGATAGGGCATAGTCACGGAGGGACTCACCGGGTTTCTGTCTCTTGCCAAAGAAGTGCATCTTTATCTCTGAGGCAGTCCTAGTTTCAAAAGTGGCTCTGAGGCGGGTGAAGATCTGTTCTAGAGTACTCCGCTCAGTAGCAGGCCAGGATAACACTTCCCTGCGGGCAGCCCCCTCCAGTTGCGCCAGCATGATTTCCATTTGCTGGTCGGCATTTATAGGGTATAATCGGAATAGTGCCAGCAACTTTTCTTCAAAGTCCCGTAGGGTATGGGTCTCTCCCCTGTAGCGGGGGAACCATGGGGCCCCGAAATAGTAGGGCATGGTAAAGGGCATCATGCTGGGGGCCGCCGGATGACCAGGAGCCGCAAGCTCTCCTGGAGCCGGCTGTTCAGGCACTCCTGGCTCTGACATGGTAGTCTATTGAGAGGTGGCCGCTGGCGACTAAAGAGGCCGGTGCACTCCCCTTCCCTCCGGTTACAAGTGCTTACCGGTATCGTCGGGCTTGCGCAGGTCAAGTCTCGCGAGGTTCCGGACGTCCTGAGCACCCGATGACGCAGGAGAAGCAGGGCCGCGGCGGTGCGATGATGAAGAGGGGCGGGACTCTCTGTGTCTTTGCAGGGATCCGCCCACGAAGGTCCTCAGCGGCGCGGGAAACTTCACTCCAGGCAGCCGGTGGCCATCTTTAGCACAACGCTGTCCATTCACTGACAGCAAGCAGGGTTGTAAAAAGTCCACAAAACCACACTCCAATGTGGCGATTTTCTTCCTCTGGGTAGCGCAACACTGCACAGCGCTTTTTAGAAGTTTTTGGTATACTTTGGGTACGATTTTCAGTCCACAAAGTCCACTTGAATAAAACAGGAAAGTTGTCACTTTGGTCACAGGGCAACTGTATAAGGCACAAAGTTCACGCTTCTTGCACTATAAAGCGTGCGTATCCTGTTCGTGACGCCAAAAGAGAGGTGCAGTGTACTCAAGTTGTGCGTAGTAGGTGTTTCTGGGTGTAGTAGTGCAATATACACTAACCTGGTACAGCTGACTCTCTGCAAGGGCAGGTATAGAGTTGGAAATAGTTCGTGACGCCAGTGCCAAGTAAACGGTGGCACGCCGTTTGCGGATGCAGGAATAATTTGAGGAAACGTGGTGTTAAAACAGAACTCCAACTTTAGTAGTTTGCAGGCAGAGACAATATTGGAAACGCAGTTCCTCAGCATATAGTCAATTTTGCAATTCGGTCGATGCAGGCAATTCAGTACAGCAGGGTAATTACAGAGTGTTAAACACAGGATTTGCAGCACAGGAGCTTGCACTCTAATTCTGTCTGATCCTGGAATGTAGCAATTCATCACCAAGGCCCATTAACCTAAATCTGGCTTTATATCCTTGATTATGGCTTAAATAAGTACCTCCTCTGTTTCTCTCAGTACCTCTGGCTCCTCTGATTTTTGCCTCTGTCTTTCCCAGCTTCCTCAGGCTCTAGAAACTTCTGAGCTCTGGTCTAGACTCCCTTCTGCACTCCACACTAGATCAGGTTACACTGACTTTTGCTTCCCTGTCTGGGCCTTATATAAACTAGGGCTCTTTAGCTCCCTCTAGTGACTAGAAGCTGGAATGACACCCCTAGCAGGCCTGTACATGCAAGTTTCAATGACAGGGAAATACACACATTACATTACATTTTATAAAACTGACATACAACAACTCCCCATAATTAGGAGGGACGACAGCACCCCAAGTGACACTTTGGTAGTGACGGGTATTACAACTCCCGTACACTACAGAGGCCTAATAGAATGATATATGCCTGTATATGTATATATGTAGACCTTCTGACTGCTTAACATTTTTTTACTTACTTATATACATTTCACTCCGTGAAGTACAGTAGAGCAGTACATTATTGTTTTTTTACCTATGAGACTTTTTGGCTACCACTATATGAAACAAATTAAAGGTTATTTAAAATATCCCATCAGCCCTTTTCACAACAAGAAGAGACATATCCAAGTCACGCAGTGTCAATGAAACTGCTTTTAAGCCATAAAAAAGACATAATTTTTACAACTCACACCTAGTGAATTTAGCATAAAGCACTTCAAAAGAAAAAAAGAATCCATTGGGTACAATACAATTAACATAAAATGGAAAGAATGGCTTGCGGGAGCCAAGAGTATCATTCCACTGACAATTCTGTACTCATTCCAAGGTCTACAAAGGTGGTGTACTGATTATTGAGTTTTTAATGTACCAGAAATGAATATTTTAACATACAAGATGGAGGTTATAGACTTCAGGGGTTATGCAGCAATCCACTGCAATTATCAAGCCCGTTTTTAACAGCTTTTGAATTTTACTTTGCATACCTAGCTATATTTACACCCTCAGGGATACACTGACAATTAAGAAGTGTGCAAAAATGTGGGTGTGGGTGTGTATGACATTTGGTGCCGAAAATATTAAAATTCAACCATCACATGGTATATAAGAAACTAATAAAATGACTAGTCACACCTGGGCTGGTTAAAACAAATTGTTGTAGGTCTTGTTCACATGGTGCACTTTTGATGCATTTTCTGCTTTTTCCTCTTTTGTCCAGATATATCTAAGATTGGATTAAAAAGAAGTCTTCACTCTTATGCCTCATTCACACGTCAGTGTTTTAGTCAGGGATTTCCCTCAGTGATTTTGGGTCAAAACCAGGTGATGCTCTAAACACAGAACAGGTGCAGATCTTTCCCCCATACCTTATGTCTGTGGAAGGCTCCAATCCTGGTTTTAGCTCTCAATCACTGATGGAAATCACTGACCAAACACTGACGTGTGAATGAGGCTTTATAGTTTTCTTACGGCTGAGTTCACATGGGCGAGTATTCCGCGCGGGTGCAATGCGGGAGGTGAACGCATTGCACCCGCACTGAATCTGGACCCATTCATTTCTATGGGGCTGTGCACACGAGCAGTGATTTTCACGCATCACTTATGCGCAGCATGCTCTATATTGTGCGTTTTCCACGCAACGCAGGCCCGATAGAAGTGAATGGGGCTGCGTGAAAATCGCAAGCATCCGCAAGCAAGTGCGGATGTGGTGCGATTTTAACGCACAGTTGCTAGGAGACGATCGGGATAGAGACCCGATCATTATTATTTTCCCTTATAACATGGTTATAAGGGAAAATAATAGCATTCTGAATACAGAATGCATAGTACAATAGCGCTGGAAGGGTTAAAAAAAATATATAATAATTTAACTCACCTTAATCCACTTGCTCGTGCAGCCCGGCATCTCTTCTGTCTTCATCTTAGCTGTGTGCAGGAAAAGGACCTGTGGTGACGTCACTCCGGTCATCACATGATCCATCACCATGGTAAAAGATCATGTGACGGACCATGTAATAACCGGAGTGACATCACCACAGGTCCTTTTCCTGCACACAGCTAAGATGAAGACAGAAGAGATGCCGGGCTGCGCGAGCAAGTGGATAAAGGTGAGTTAAATTATATATTTATTTTTTTTAACCCCTCCAGCGCTATTGTTCTATGCATTCTGTATTCAGAATGCTATTATTTTCCCTTATAACCATGTTATAAGGGAAAATAATACAATCTACAGAACACCAATCCCAAGCCCGAACTTCTGTGAAGAAGTTCGGGTTTGGGTACCAAACATGCCGATTTTTCTCACGCGCGTGCAAAATGCATTACAATGTTTTGCACTCGCGCAGAAAAATCGCGCATGTTCCCACAACGCACCCGCACCTTTTCCCGCAACGCCCGTGTGAACTCAGCCTTAGGCCTCTTTCACACGAGCGTGACGGATTGGCTCCGGATGCGTTCAGGGTGCGTTCAGTGAAACTCGCACCATTTTGCAAGCAAGTTCAGTCAGTTTTGTCTGCGATTGCCTTCAGTTGTTCAGTTTTTTCCAAGCGGGTGCAATGCGTTTTGATGCGTTTTTCATGCCCGTGATAAAAAACTGAAGGTTTACAAACAACAACTCTAAGCAACCATCAGTGAAAAACGCATTGCATCCGCAATTGCTTGCGGATGCAATGCATTTTTCACTGAAGCCCCATTCACTTCTATGGGGCCAGGGCTGCGTGAAAAACGCTGAATTATAGAACATGCAGCGTTTTTCACGCAACGCAGAATTGATGCGTGAAAAAAAAATGTACACAGTCCAATTGAAATGAATGGGTCAGGATTCAGTGCGGGTGCTATGTGTTCACGTCACGCATTGCACCCGAGTGGAAAACTTGCTCTAATGAAATGGGCCTTAGGGATGAATATATGCTTAGTTTTGCAGAATCTAAACCATATGCAATTAGGCTTGATTTTACAGTGATACATAAGCAGGGGCACACTGCCCACAGACCACACAGGGAAGAGTCACAGTAAAGGGGTTGTGCCATGTTTACCTGACATTTAGGATTATATAGCTTGTTATATATATTTATAATAATATATATATATATATATATATATATATATATATATATATAAAGAAAACAAATGGCGGCACTGGAAGAAAACAATGTGGGTGCTAGGTCCAGGGATGTAGCAGCTTACCCCGTATGATAAGGATGAAAGACGGACAGCACTCCAAGTAAAAATAGTGGTGTTTATTCACCCATGTGGATGGCAACGTTTCAGCTCATACAAGAGCCTTTTTCAAGCTTGAAAAAGGCTCTTGTATGAGCTGAAACGTTGCCATCCACATGGGTGAATAAACACCACTATTTTTACTTGGAGTGCTGTCCGTCTTTCATCCTTTTATTTATATATATATATATATATATATATATATATATATATATATAGTGGGGATTTGCTCTGGTAGGCAAGGTAAACGGACGCAGTACAGAGGCAAAAACCAGTTGGTAGAGCAAAACTTCAGTGTTTATTCACAAAATGACGGTTCGCAGTCTTGGTGTTAGTTCACACAATGGAAAGTCCAAAGAACAAAACAATCACCTTGTTAGCAGTTTTTTTCACCAGCGGTCCACAACAGGCTTTAGGGGGCCTGTATCCCAGCATGCGGCTCTCAGCCCTCCCGCACGGCACAAAGCTTCAGATCCCAAACACAGACTGACTGCGCTCCCCTGCCAGAGAGGAATAATCCACACCACCTGACAGTGCTGACTGCTTTTAAACCTGCCAAGACCCGGCCTGGAACGTGGGGAGTAGCACTTTGGCTACTCCCAGTAAGAGCCGTCCCGGATCAGCTTTACCGGTGACACATATCGACCATCAATGATGGCCCCTTGTTCCTTCCTGAAAATAGATATAGATTATATATATATATATTACTAGATAAGGAGCTGGATTTGCATGGGTATATTTCATCTATTTCATTTAATGTTTGTGTGTGTCGTTAAAAGATATTGACAGTATCCTCTATAACAGTGACATCTACAGTACCCTGCCCCTTAACAGTGACCTCCACAGTCCCCCACCCCTTAACCTGACCCTCCCACACTTCCCCATCATAAAATGAGACCTCCAGAGCGGCCCACCCCCTTAACTTTGACCTTCATGCAGCGTCCCACTCAGGACACGTCGGACTTCAAAATTAATGTAACCATGTTGCATGTCATTTTGCATTACAAAACCTGTTGTATCCCTGTTCATAGGCTGGTGAAGTGTAATTTATACATCCCACCACTAGATGGGGATAGCACTACTCTGGGATATCCAGCCCAGCTCAGGTCTTATCAGTAGTAAGTCTGTTGTTAAGTTTGAGAGAGTGCAGATCAAGCACAAAACTGCTCAGGTAAAAGTCTAGTCCAGGAAGTGACAAAGAAAGGAAAGACTAAAAACCAAAAGGATAAAAGCCACTAACCAGGCATCAAAGACCCTTGGGAACCCAGGTGAAGGACACTTTAGCCACAGGCAACCTCACCAAATTAGACTGGTTTAAAAGGGACCTTGAAGCTAAGTTAAAACCCAGCCAAACCTATTAACAGTGGATCAACAGAATTCCTCTAAAGAACAAAACACTGTATTCTGTCTGGATGTATATGCCGCAACTGGAACCAACTTCAGTAAAAGTTGTGAGTTGTATCCTACCACTGTCTACTTCATTCTTCAATTTAATTACATCTGGTTGTACCACCATTAACAGTACTGGCGTCACGACAAATACAACCAAGGGACCCAGCCGCCACAAGCACCCTAAACACCACTGCCATCAAAGGCACCTCAACCTCCATCTAGGCTGGTGCTTCCCTACCACAGAGTGTGCCCCGGAGGATTTCGTGCTGTCTTCCTCATCACTGTGCTGCTGGCCCAGGGAGGCTTTCTGCTAACCTTGAGTAAACCGATGAACTGTATTATTGCGGGCCCCTCATCGGCCCACCATGCACCTCACGTATAGCCCCTGCGGTTCTGGCACGCCACATTCACAGCAGCCCGCCCCTTTAACAGTGAGTTCCACAACACCCCACCCCCTTGACAGTGACCTTCACAGGGGCCCACCCCCTTAACCGTGAGCTTTACAGCACCCGCCCCTTAATACTGACCATAGGTTACAGTCCCCTTAACTGACCTCCACCATTCCCGGTCCCCTTAACAGAGACCTCCACAGAGACTGCCCCTTTAACAGTGACTGCCACAGTACCCCGCTCCATTAACAGTGATATCCACTGTACCACGCTGCCTTAACAGTGACCTCACAGTACCCCGCTGCCACTTTAATAGTGGCCTCCACAGTCCCCTCCTCCCTTAACAGTGACCTCCACAGTGCCCGCCCCTTTAACAGTGACCTCCACAGAGGTTGCCCCTTTATTAGTGACCTCCATAATACCCCGTCTCGTTAACAGGGATTTCCACAATAACCTGCCCCCTTAACAGTGATTTTCACACAGCTCTGTTCCCTTAATGTGACCTCCACAACACCCTGCCCCTTTAACAGTGACCTGTACAGCACCCCTTAACACTGACCTCCATAGAGAACTGTCACCTTAACTGTGTCCTCCATTGTTCCGTGCCCCCTTAACAGAGACCTCGACAGTGCCTGCCCCTTTAACAGTGACCTCCACAGCAAATAGCCCCCTTAACAGTGACCTCCACAGCGGTCTGCCCCTTTAATAGTGACCTCCACAGTGGCCGCCCTTTTATTAGTGACTTCCACAGTACCCCATCTCCTTAACAGTGATTTCCACAACACCCCGCCCCCATAGCAGTGGCCTCTACTAGTGATGGACGAACATCGGCCGGGACGGTTTTGACTTTAATGGCAGGCGAACCTGAAAAACCTTCAGGTCATATTTGCAGCCACCAAATACTTACTAGAAGTGCACAAATAGTCCCACAACATGGACAGTGACATACCAGAGGGGGATCATTGGCAAAAATTCTCACAAAAAATATGTATTTTAATCAGGGGCCATTTTTATGTGTCTTAAAGGTAAACTCTCAAAAATGTGCTCTGCTGGAGACTTGAAAATTTTTATTTTAGGCCACGGAAGTACAAGCCCCAAAAATTAGGCATTCACCTGACAGAAAATAACTTGTGATTATGTGGCTGGAGGTACATTAGGCGTTCACTGGATAAAAATTTTACTGTAGGCCAGTACAGGCCCCAAAAATTAGGCATTCACCTGACAGAAAAGGCCTTGTATGCCGCTGTAAATACATAAGACAAAGACCATTCTTTGTTCTATGTGGTGGCGGATATGTGTGGGCTAGCATGAGGAAATTCAATTACACGTGGTCGTCACATGTGTTGAATTCCTCAAAGATCCATGCCTTATTCATTTTTAGAAATGTGAGGTAGTCCACACTGTTGTGAGCTAGGCGAGTGTGCTTATTGGTCACGATCCCCCCTGCTGCCCTGAACGTCCTTTCGGACAGGACACTCGATGAGGGGCAAGCCAAGAGTTCCATGGCAAATTGTGCCAGCTCTGTCCAAAGGTCAAGCCTGCACACCTAGTAGTCCAGGGGTTTCTCGCTTCTCAGAGCGTCCACATCGGCCGTTAACCCAATGTAGTCAGACACCTGTCGGTCTAAGCGTTTCCTGAGGCTAGATCCAGAGGGCGGCTGTCGATGGGTTGACTGCAAGAGTGATCTCATATCCGAAGTGACCAACACATCTTCAAACCGCCGTCTTCTTGCAGGCGCGGTAGGATTGATACCTGCAACTGTTTCGCTGTGGGTGGAAATTCCTCTGCCAGCCCCTGCAACAGCAGAATGCAGCATCTCTATCAGCAAGGCCTAGAAATGCTGCATTCTGCCAGCCCTCTGCGATGCTGGTAACGCGTCCGCCATTTTGTGTTTGTACCAGGGGTCTAAGTACGTTGCCACACAGTACTGGTCCTTGCCCTTTATGCTTTTTATACGGGGGTCCCTCTTCAAACACTGGAGGGTGAGGGCCCCCATTTGCACTATATTTGAAGCGGTGTAGCTCCCTGGCTCCTGCTCATCGCCCATGAGAATGTCCTCCTTGGTCTCCTCCCCCCAACCACGGACAACACCAGGGATCCCCTCAAAGCCTGCTTTTATTGCTCCTCCTCCTCCCAGCCACCATCCTCCCCTGACTCCTCTTCAGACTCCTGCTGACTTGTCTCAGATGGAGTAGCCCCCCTGGGAATTCATCTAGAATTGCGACTTCCTCATCTTCCAGCTCCTGATCCTCGACGGCTTGATCAATGACACGACGCAATGCACGCTCCAGAAAGAAGGCGTAAGGTACAATGTCACTGATGGCGCCCTGGCTGCGACTGACCAGTTTGGTGATATCATCAAATGTAAGCAGATATATATAAAAATCGAACGGCACTCGCCAAAAATGTGAAGTAGTATTTCTTTATTCCACGGATAAAAGTATGACAGGCATTGGGCGGACCACACACTGCAGGCAAACACTTGTGGTGACGGACGTTTCGAGCCGCAGCACTTCCTCAGGCCACTAACGCGATGATGCTCATGCTTCACCTCTTATGCGCCGGGTCAACTAGGCGGAAATAACGAATACCGCCGTAGGTGAGTCGGATATCTATAATCCATACAAATTACAAAACAAGCAATATAACTAAAAATAAATAAAAAACAAAAGCATAACAATTACAATGTTTACAAGAACATGCTCAGTGTTTGCCTGCAGTGTGTGGTCAGCCCAATGCCTGTCATACTTTTATCCGTGGAATAAAGAAATACTACTTCACATTTTTGGTGAGTGCCGCCCGATTTTTCTATATACCTCCTTGTGAAAAGGAGGCTGAGCAGTGCCACCCTGTCTGTTCTTTTTATCTTTATATGATCCCATCAAATGGCCGCAGAAGTCTGCATGCGTCGCGCATGAGCAGACACTGGGGTGGTGAAAAGAAACCAAGCTCCCCAAAACCTGTCCTGCCGCAGAGTTCATACAGGTATTCGTTAATGGCACCTTTCTGCTGGAGCAGCCTATCAAGCATATACAAGGTGGAGTTCCAGCATGTCGGGCAGTCACAAATCAGACATCTGACGGGCAAGTGGTGTCGCCGCTGAATGTCAGCAAGGCGAGCCATGGCCGTGTAAGATCTTCTAAAATGGCCAGAGATTTTCCTGGCCTGCCACAAGATGTCCTGGACCCTGGGGTATTTGGCAACGAATCGCTGCACGATTAAGTTCAGGAAGTGTGCCACACACGGCACGTGTCATTTTGCCCTATTTCAGCACTCTCAGCAGATTGGCATCGTTGTCGCACACCACTTTACCAACTGTCAAATTTAGCGGGGTTAGCCACTGAACGGCCTGTGACCGCAGAGCTGAAAGCAGTGCAGGACCGGTGTGGCTCTGGGCTTCCAGGCACAACAGCCACAACACAGCATGGCAACATCTCACCTGGCACGTTGCATAGGTTCTGGGGAGCTTGGGGGGTGCAGCGGAAGAGGCGGTAGCTGTGAAAAAGGAGGAGTCAGCCAAGGAGGAGACGGAGGATGGAGTAGGTGGAGGAGAAGAAGAGTCCTTCCTGCATGCAATCCGTGGCGGTAACACCAAATCCACACGGGTGCCACAGGTTACATGCTTGATGGCCGTCAGCAGGTTCACCCAGTGGGCAGTAAAAGTTATGTACCTTCCCTGCCCGTGTTTGCTAGACCACGTGTCTGTGGTCAGATGTATTTTGGCACCGACACTGTGTGCCAGAGATATATTAACTTGCTGCTGAACGTGGCCATATAGTTCAGGGATGCCCTTCTGAGAGAAATATTCCCTTCCATTGCGGTGTGCCAATGGCCACAAATTTTCTAAAGGCCTCCGAGTCCACCAATTTATATGGCAGTAGTTGGCGGGCTAGAAGTTCCGACAAGCCAGCGGTCAGCCGTTGGGCAAGAGGATTATCCTGCGTAATTTTTCTTTTACGCTCGAACATTTGGGCCACGGAAGCCTGCCTTATGCCAGATGAACCCGACGACGGCATGGTGGAAGGTGGAGTGGAGGACAAATGGGAGGAGAAGGAGAAGAGGCAGGACGTGGAGCGCCGGGAGTGTGGCTTTGTGGGTTCTAACAGCGTTGCTCCCACTGGGCTCGGTGATGAAAGGCAGGGTGCCTTCTTAAGGTGGTTATCCCTAGGTGAGTGTTGGGCTTACCGCGACTTATGCGTTGACATCACAGGCTGCAGATGCCAACAGTATTGTCATCAGCTGACACGTTAAAAAAAGCCCACACTGCAGAGCCATGTGCCGGCGTCCTGGGAGTGCAAGATGTGACTGTGCATGGTGGATGGCTCGCTCCAGATACATTTGCAGTCTGCTTTTTGCCTCCTGTGCACTGCGAGTTCTGCCTGCTTCTCCTCCTTCTCCTCCCTATCTGCTGCTCCGTCTCTCCCTCTGAACTCCCCTCCTCTTCCTCTTTTGTGGGCACCCACGTGACATCCATCGACACATCATCATCATCACCTTCACCACCACTGACTATAGAGATCTTGGAGTAGGCAGCCACAGCGGGGACCACCCTCCTTGGGCTGATCTGGGTACTGTCGTCATACCGCTGGGTGGCGGCCGTGTCTACCTCCTCTTCCTCATCCGATGCTAAGAATGACTGCGCATCGGTATGGTCTTGTAATGGATGGGAAAATAATTCTTCTGACTCGAGTGAAGGGGCTATGGTGGTGGTGGTGGTGTCTTTGGGGGTGCACACAGCAGAGAGTGGGGAGGGTGCAGATACAGAGGATGAGGAGGGTGTAGAAGCCGAAGGCTGATTGAGCCACTCAACCAACTCTGGTGCGTCCTTTGACATAATCGCACGCAGATTCTCCAACTTCCCACTTAGCCTCCGGCCTGGTGTACCTGCCCAACCCCTACCACCCCTGCCGAATGGCCTGCATCTTCCTCTGCCTGTCATTTTCAAAATTACCCTGTGCCAAAGTCCCTAGAGAAGAGCACTATTTGTGGAAGCTGATATATGGCAGGCCTCAATCAGTTGTTAGTTGAAGCTGATATATCACCCTCAAGCAGTAATTTTGTGGGCGCAGGTATATGGAAAACCTTTATCACTATTTTGTGGAGGCTGATATATGGCAGGCCTCAATCAGTTGTTAGTTGAAGCAGGTATATCAAAACCCGCAATCTGTATTTTGTGGATGCAGGTATATGGAAAACCTCTCTCACTATTTTGTGGAAGCTGATATATGGAAGGCTTCAATCAGTTTTTAGTTGAAGTTGGTATAGCACCCTCAAGCAGTAATTTTGTGGACGCAGGTATATGGAAAACCTCTATCACTATTTTGTGGAAGCTAATATATGGCAGGTCTCAATCAGTTGTTAGTTGAAGCAGGTATATCACCCTCAAAAAGTAATTTTGTGGACGCAGGTATTTGGAAAACGTCTATCACTATTTTGTGGAAGCTGATAGATCGCAGCCCTCAATCAGTATTTTCTGGAAGCATACAAATGCACTATAATATACTTTCTATGTTATAAAGCAGGGGTGTCAAACTCAAATTCATCGGGGGCCGCATCAGCAGTTTGGTCACCCTCAAAGGGCCGGAAAACTTACAGTTACTTGGCTTGGCCCTTGGGGATCTCGGACGCCACTTCCACACTTTGGCCGGGGACTTGGTGGAGCTGATGAGGTGTTTTATCCTAATGAGAAAGATTTCATAATAAGGATTTGGAGAAGGTGCAGAGGGATAGCAGAGCAGGGAGAGACTGGTGCTGCTACTAGGGGGTCATACCATGGGGGAGTAATAAAGCCCACCATAATGCCCCCCCCAGTAGTAATAATTCTCCTTATAATGTGACAGTGCAAAAAATACCCCCTTGTAATGCCCCCATTTGAGCTAATGTCCTTATAGTGCCCCCTTAATGTGCCAGTATAAAATACCCCTTCTTAGTGTCCCCCGTAGATGACCCCATAGTACTCCTCTCCCCCCCTTCCCCATAGTACCTACCATGTGTCCCAGTATAAAACTGTACAGAGAGCCCATATAAAATACCCCTTCTTTGTGGCCTCAGTAGATGCCCCTATAGTGCCCCCAATCATGTGCCAGCATTAACAGCCCCCCCCCCTGTGCCAGTAATAATAGCCCCCTATGCCAGTAATAGCAGCCCCCCTGTGCCAGTAATAGCAGCCCCCAGTAATAACAGCCCCCAGTAATAACAGCCCCTCTGTGCCAGTAATAACAGCCCCCAGTAATAAGAGCCCCTCTGTGCCAGTAATAACAGCCCCCAGTAATAAGAGCCCCTCTGTGCCAGTAATAACAGCCCCCAGTAATAAGAGCCCCTCTGTGCCAGTAATAACAGCCCCCAGTAATAAGAGCCCCTCTGTGCCAGTAATAACAGCCCCCAGTAATAAAAGCCCCTCTGTGCCAGTAATAACAGCCCCCAGTAATAACAGCCCCTCTTTGTCAGTAATACCAGCCCCCAGTAATAACAGCCCCTCTGTGCCAGTAATAACAGCCCCCAGTAATAAGAGCCCCTCTGTGCCAGTAATAACAGCCCCCAGTAATAAGAGCCCCTCTGTGTCAGTAATAACAGCCCCTCTGTGCCAGTAATAACAACCCCCCCTTTGCCAGTAATAACAACCCCCCCTTTGCCAGTAATAACAGCCCCCCCTTTGCCAGTAATAACAGCCCCCGCCAGTAATAACAGCCCCCCCTTTGCCAGTAATAACAAACAGCCCCCCCTTTGCCAGTTATAACAGCCCCCGCCAGTAAAAGTATTGTACATAATAAAAGAAATTAAAAAAACACATACTTACCTCCATGTCAGTGATGCGATGCAGGCCTCTTCTGGCCTGTGTCCCACGCTGTATGGCTCAGGCAGCGCGATGACGTCATCGCGCCGCCTGCGCCAGCCTCTGATAGGCTGCAGGCACTAGGCCGGCAGCCTATCAGAAGAAGGGAAAGGGACACGCCTCTCCCTCCCCTACCGCAGCACAGGCAGGCATCTGTATCGCTGTCCTGAGGACGGCGATACAGATGACTGGAGATGAGCACTTCCACAATGGAAGCGCTCATCTCCCTGTGCCCAGCCGCCGCCGCCAGCTCGCTCGCTGCGCGGGCCACATGATGAGGTCTGACGGGCCGGATTCGGCCAGCGGGCCTTGTGTTTGACACCCGTGTTATAAAGTATACTATAAGTATATCACACCCCTCTGTGTACCACACCTATCAACAGCACAACGTTACCAGTCCTAAAAATGACTTTTGTGGCCCTATTAGCTAGCGTTTGGTGTCCCTAGGTTCCTAACAGCCTGCCCTGCTCCAAAATGCAACCTCTCCCTACACTGGCAAAACACACTATGTAAAATAGGTGCCAGATCAGGTTCTGTTATAGGGTTGGGGGTGTGTCCATGTACTGAAACGTCTCAATTGGCTGTCCTGTCCCACCTCATGGGTCAAAGTTCGGCGCAATGCAAAAGAATATGGCGCATGGACATCGCCATATGTTCGCATGTTCGGCGGATCGCGATAGTGCGAAGTTCGCCGCGAACCGACCGCCGGGGAACCGCAAGGCCATCAATATCTATATATACTGTATAAACAAAGTGATAAGAAACACTGAAAAAGTACAAATCTGAAAGGGCATCTAAGGTCTGTTATATATGTCAGGAACTTCTGAGGGATGCCTCAGAGACAGGCTTGAGCAATGTCATTACCAAGAAGCATGTAATAATATCAATTTGGTACACTGATCCCGTATATCACCAGAATCCCTTAGGCAGATGGCTCCAGACAAATATGACTGTTCAGGTTGTATCCAGGTGGCAAGACGTGGAATAAAATCTCATTGCAGAAAAGCAGCAGGAGGGTGCTTGCGTTCAGAGCACAAATCAGACAGGTAATATATCAGAAGTTTGTGTGATGAGATCTGACATCATTACAAAAGAAAGAAGCACGAAGCAAAAGAAATCAGTGAGTAAGACTGAATGTGCAATATATCATAACTTAATTTTACTTTCAATGAGGTACACCAGCTACACATCTGTAATTAAATCCCTCCGCTGTGTAATTAAGTATCATAATTATTCAACCCATATTTTACAAGAAAATTAATCCTATTCACAATAGTTCTGTAATTATTGTAGTATGAAAGCATTTGTATATTCATATATAGAGTTGAGCGAACACCTGGATGTTCGGGTTCGACGAGTTCGGCCGAACTTTCGAAAAATGTTCGGGTTCGGGATCCGAACTCGACCCGAACTTCATCCCGAACCCGAACCCCATAGAAGTCAATGGGGACCCGAACTTTTGGGCACTAAAAAGGCTGTAAAACACACCCGGAAAGGGCTAGAGGGCTGCAAAAGGCAGCAAAATGTAGTTAAATCCCCTGCAAACAAATGTAGATAGGGAAATGATGAGTTAACATAAAATAAATAAAAATTAAACAATATTAATTGGAGTGAGGTCCCATAGCACAGAATCAGGCTTCAAGTCACCCACCAATGGAGAAGGTCACTTACTATTATTTTGACCACAGCACCCAGACAAAGGAGAGAGGTCCCACAGCAGAGAACCAGGCATCATATCACCCACCACAGGAGTAGGCCACCATTTAGTTACTTTGACCCCTACACCCAGACGGAGGAGAGAGGTTACACAGCAGAGAATCAGGCATTTAGATCACCCACCACAGGAGTAGGCCACCATTGAATCAGACCCCGGCAACCATGTCAGATGGCACAAGCATAAGCTTTATATCAATCAGCACAGGAGAAGGCGACTTTGACAGACTTTGACCCCTACACCCGGACGGAGGAGAGAGGTTTCAAAGCAGAGAATCAGGCATTTAGATCACCCACCACAGGAGTAGGCCCCAATTTAATGGGACCCCCGGCAACCATGTCAGATGGCACAACCATCAGCTTCATATCAATCAGCACAGGAGAAGGCAACTTTGAAAGACTTTGACCCCTACACCCAGACGGAGGAGAGAGGTTTCACAGCAGAGAATCAGGCATTTAGATCACCCACCACAGGAGTAGGCCCCCATTGAATCAGACCCTGGCAACCATGTCAGATGGCACAACCATCAGCTTTATATCAATCAGCACAGGAGAAGGCGACTTTGAAAGACTTTGACCCCTACACCCAGATGGAGGAGAGAGGTTTCACAGCAGAGAATCAGGCATCATATCAACCACCACAGGAGAAGCCACCATTTAGTTACTTTGACCCCTGCACCCAGGAAGAGGAGAGAGGCACCACAGCACATATTCTGGCATCATATCAGCCACCACAGGAGAAGCCACCATTGAGTTACTTTGACCCCCGCACCCAGGAAGAGGAGAGAGGCACCACAGCACATATTCTGGCATCATATCAGCCACCACAGGAGAAGCCACCATTGAGTTACTTTGACCACCGCACCCAGGAAGAGGAGAGAGGCACCACAGCACATATTCTGGCATCATATCAGCCACCACAGGAGAAGCCACCATTTAGTTACTTTGACCCCTTCACCCAAACAGAGGAGAGAGGTTCCACATCAGAGAATCAGGCATCATATCAACCACCACAGGAGTAGGCCACAATTTAGTTTATTTGACCCCTGCACCCAGGAAGAGGAGAGAGGCCCCACAGCACATATTCTGGCATCATATCACACACCACAGGAGAAGGCCTCTTTCAGTGATTTAGGCCTTTGGACCCAGACAGAGGAGAGAGGTCAGAGATTAGCTTCATATCCCCCAGCACAGCAGAAGACCGCTTTATTTGACTTAGGCCTCAGCACCCAGACAGAAGACAGAGGTAGCATGGCAGAGGTTATGGCTTCATGTCACCCGTTTTCATCTGGTTAGGCCCCGGCGCCCAGACAGAGAAGAGTTTCATTCAACTGTGGGTTTCATAAAATTTGTATCAAATAAAGAAGTGGCCCGTAGCACAACAAGACATGTTTTAGGCAGTTAATAAGGACTACTCTGCACAAGGGAGGGACAGGTCCTGTGGGATCCATGCCTGGTTCATCTTTATGAAGGTCAGCTTGTCCACGTTGGCTGTGGACAGGCGGCTGCGCTTGTCAGTAATGACGCCCCCTGCCGTGCTGAATACGCGTTCAGATAAAACGCTGGCCGCCGGGCAGGAAAGCACCTCCAAGGCATAACATGCTAACTCTGGCCACGTGGACAATTTCGAAACCCAGTAGTTGAATGGGGCCGAACCATCCGTCAGGATGTGGAGGGGTGTGCAGACATACTGTTCAACCATGTTAGTGAAATGCTGCCTCCTGCTAACACGTTCCGTATCAGGTGTCGGTGCAGATAGCTGTGGCGTGGAGACAAAACTTTTCCACATTTCTGCCATGCTAACCCTGCCCTCAGATGAGCTGGCCGTGACACAGCTGCGTTGGCGACCTCTTGCCACTCCTCTGCCTTCACCTTCCACCTGTTCCCCTGTGACATGTGGGAATGCTCTCAAGAGCGCCTCTATCAGCGTGCGCTTGTACTCGCGCATCTTACGGTCGCGCTCCAGTTCAGGAATTAAAGTGGGCACATTGTCTTTATACCGGGGATCCAGCAGGGTGGCCACCCAGTAGTCTGCACACGTTAAAACGTGGGCAACTCTGCTGTCGTTGCGCAGGCATTGGAGCATATATTCGCTCATGTGGGCCAGGCTACCCATGGGTAAGGACAAGCTGTCCTCTGTGGGAGGCGTATCGTCATCGTCCACCGTATCCCCCCAGCCACGCACCAGTGATGGGCCTGGGCTGCCACCCCGCTGTGAACTTGCGTCATCCTCGTCCCCCTCCACCTCCTCCTCCTCATCCTCCTCGTCCTCCAGTACAGTGCCTTGGCTGGCGACTTGTGAACCTGTCCTCTGCTGCTTAAACAAACCTCCCTCTGAGCCACTTCGAACAGACTGGCCCGAAAGTGTTAGAAACGAGCCCTCATCCTCCTCCTCCTCCTCCACCTGGGCCACCTCCTCTAACATCATTGCCCTAAGTGTTTTCTCAAGGAGACATAGAAGTGGTATTGTAACGCTGATAACAGTGTCATCGCCACTGGCCATGTTGGTGGAGTACTCGAAACAGCGCAGCAGGGCACACAGGTCTCACATGGAGGCCCAATCATTGGTGGTGAAGTGGTGCTGTTCGGCAGTACGACTGACGGGAGCGTGCTGCAGCTGAAACTCCACTATGGCCTGCTGCTGCTCGCACAGTCTCTCCAGCATGTGCAAGGTGGAGTTCCACCGGGTGGGCACGTCGCATATGAGGCGGTGAGCGGGAAGGCCGAAGTTCCGCTGTAGCGCAGACAGGCGAGCAGCGACAGGATGTGAACGGCGGAAGCGCGCACAGACGGCCCGCACTTTATGCAGCAGCTCTGACATGTTGGGGTAGTGGTGAATGAACCTCTGCACCACCAAGTTCAGCACATGCGCCAGGCAAGGGATGTGCGTCAAACCGGCTAGTCCCAGAGCTGCCACGAGATTTCGCCCATTATCGCATACCACCAGGCCTGGCTTGAGGCCCACCGGCAGAAACCACTCGTCGGTCTGTTGTTCAATACCCCGCCACAACTCCTTTGCGCTGTGGGGCCTGTCCCCCAAACATATGAGTTTCAGAATGGCCTGCTGACGTTTACCCCGGGCTGTGCTGAAGTTGGTGGTGAAGGTGTGTGGCTGACCGGATGAGCTGGTGGAAGCAGTGGAGGAGGAAGCCGAGTAGGAGGAGGAGGCTACAGGAGGCAGAGAATGATGCCCTGCGATCCTAGGGGGCGGAAGGACGTGCGCCAAGGAACTGTCCGCCGGGGGCCCAGCCACCACTACATTCATCCAGTGTGCAGTTAGTGAGATATAGCGTCCCTGGCCGTGCTTACTGGTCCACGTATCTGTGGTTAGGTGGACCTTGCCACAAATGGCGTTGCGCAGTGCACACTTGATTTTATCGGACACTTGCATGTGCAGGGAAGGCACGGCTGTCTTGGAGAAGTAGTGGCGGCTGGGAACCACATACTGCGGGACAGCCATGGCCATCAGCTGTTTGAAGCTGTCTGTGTCCACCAGCCGGAATGACAGCATTTCAAAGGCCAGCAGTTTAGAAATGCTGGCGTTCAGGCCAAGGGCTCGAGGGTGACTCGGGGGGAATTTGCGCTTCCTCTCTAAGGTTTGAGATATTGAGAGCTGAACGCTGCTGTGTGATATAGTGGAGACGCTAGTTGACGGTGGCGGTGGTGGTGGTGTCGGTGGCACATCCTCTGTTTGCTGCTCGGCAGGTGGCAACATTCCTCTCGAGGCGGAAGCCGAGGCAGCAGCGGTAGAGGGAGCAGGGGGAGCCTCAGCGAGTGCCTGGTTTTTAAGGTGTGTACCCCACTGCAGTTCATGCTTTGCATGTAGATGCCGGGTCATGCAGGTTGTGCTGAGGTTCAGAACGTTAATGCCTCGCCTCAGGCTCTGATGGCAGAGCGTGCAAGTCACTCGGGTCTTGTCGGTAGGACATTGTTTAAAGAAGTGCCATGCCAGGGAACTCTTTGAAGCTGCCTTTGTGGGGCTGGGTCCCTGTTGGCGATGTCCAGTAGCAGGCGAACTCTGGGGGCGGCGGCTCGTCTGCTTTGGCCCCCTGCTCCCTCTTTGGCTTCGCTGTTGTCTCGGTCTCACCACTACCTCTTCCTCTGAACTGTGAAAGTCATCGCCACGACCTTCAGTCCATGTGGGGTCTAAGACCTCATCGTCCTCTGCATCGTCTTCCACCCAGTCTCCCTCCCTGACCTCCTCCTGTTCAGTCTGCACACTGCAAAAAGACGCGGCAGTGGGCACCTGTGTTTCGTCATCATCAGAGAGTCGGTGACTCTGCTGTGGTGGTATTCCCATGTCCTCTTCATCTGGAGACATAAGTGGTTGTACGTCAGTGCATGGTATGTCTTCCTCCACTGGGGAAGGGCTAGGTGGACGCCCCTGGGAAACCCTGGAAGCAGAGTCTTCAAACAGAAGAAGAGACTGCTGCATAACTTGTGGCTCAGACCGTTTCCCTGATATGCTTGGGGGTGATGTGACAGACTGATGGGCTTGGTTTTCAGGTGCCACCTGTGCGCTTTCCGCAGAAGACTGGGTGGAAGACCATGTGGTGAACGTGCTGGAAGCACTGTCGGCCACCCAATCGATTAATGCCTGTACCTGCTCAGGCCTTACCATCCTAAGAGCGGCATTGGGCCCCACGAGATATTGCGGTACATTCTGCCGGCTAGTTGAGGGAGTTCGTTCCCTACTGTGTGCGCCTGGGGCCGAACGGCCACGTCCTCTACCAGCAACAGAGGCTCCACGGACACCACCACGACCGCGTCCTCGTCCCTTAATAGTATTTTTCTTCATTGTTGCGATTCAACTCGCACCACAATGAAATATATTATTTTTTATAAGCAAAATCCCCTCACTGGAATACTTTCAGTCTTTTGACTGTATGGATTACAGATGGAATGACTGTTATATGTGAGTACCGCTTTCTTTGACAGATTCTAGTATGGGTACATATATGTTTTCCCAACCCCAGCACATTAGTTTGCTAATTCCAGATGTATGAAACGCAGGCCTAACTGTATCTAGTATATTGAACGCCAGATAAACTAACTTGGCCTTTTTTAAATAAAAAAAAAATTCCCTCACTGGAATACTTTCAGTCTTTTGACTGTATGGATTACAGATGGAATGACTGTTATATGTGAGTACCGCTTTCTTTGACAGATTCTAGTATGGGTACATATATGTTTTCCCAACCCCAGCACATTAGTTTGCTAATTCCAGATGTATGAAACGCAGGCCTAACTGTATCTAGTATATTGAACGCCAGATAAACTAACTTGGCCTTTTTTAAATAAAAAAAAAATTCCCTCACTGGAATACTTTCAGTCTTTTGACTGTATGGATTACAGATGGAATGACTGTTATATGTGAGTACCGCTTTCTTTGACAGATTCTAGTATGGGTACATATATGTTTTCCCAACCCCAGCACATTAGTTTGCTAATTCCAGATGTATGAAACGCAGGCCTAACTGTATCTAGTATATTGAACGCCAGATAAACTAACTTGGCCTTTTTTAAATAAAAAAAAAATTCCCTCACTGGAATACTTTCAGTCTTTTGACTGTATGGATTACAGATGGAATGACTGTTATATGTGAGTACCGCTTTCTTTGACAGATTCTAGTATGGGTACATATATGTTTTCCCAACCCCAGCACATTAGTTTGCTAATTCCAGATGTATGAAACGCAGGCCTAACTGTATCTAGTATATTGAACGCCAGATAAACTAACTTGGCCTTTTTTAAATAAAAAAAATTCCCTCACTGGAATACTTTCAGTCTTTTGACTGTATGGATTACAGATGGAATGACTGTTATATGTGAGTACCGCTTTCTTTGACAGATTCTAGTATGGGTACATATATGTTTTCCCAACCCCAGCACATTAGTTTGCTAATTCCAGATGTATGAAACGCAGGCCTAACTGTATCTAGTATATTGAATGCCAGATAAACTAACTTGGCCTTTTTTAAATAAAAAAAATTCCCTCACTGGAATACTTTCAGTCTTTTGACTGTATGGATTACAGATGGAATGACTGTTATATGTGAGTACCGCTTTCTTTGACAGATTCTAGTATGGGTACATATATGTTTTCCCAACCCCAGCACATTAGTTTGCTAATTCCAGATGTATGAAACGCAGGCCTAACTGTATCTAGTATATTGAACGCCAGATAAACTAACTTGGCCTTTTTTAAATAAAAAAAAAATTCCCTCACTGGAATACTTTCAGTCTTTTGACTGTATGGATTACAGATGGAATGACTGTTATATGTGAGTACCGCTTTCTTTGACAGATTCTAGTATGGGTACATATATGTTTTCCCAACCCCAGCACATTAGTTTGCTAATTCCAGATGTATGAAACGCAGGCCTAACTGTATCTAGTATATTGAACGCCAGATAAACTAACTTGGCCTTTTTTAAATAAAAAAAATCCCCTCACTGGAATACTTTCAGTCTTTTGACTGTATGGATTACAGATGGAATGACTGTTATATGTGAGTACCGCTTTCTTTGACAGATTCTAGTATGGGTACATATATGTTTTCCCAACCCCAGCACATTAGTTTGCTAATTCCAGATGTATGAAACGCAGGCCTAACTGTATCTAGTATATTGAACGCCAGATAAACTAACTTGGCCTTTTTTAAATAAAAAAAATTCCCTCACTGGAATACTTTCAGTCTTTTGACTGTATGGATTACAGATGGAATGACTGTTATATGTGAGTACCGCTTTCTTTGACAGATTCTAGTATGGGTACATATATGTTTTCCCAACCCCAGCACATTAGTTTGCTAATTCCAGATGTATGAAACGCAGGCCTAACTGTATCTAGTATATTGAACGCCAGATAAACTAACTTGGCCTTTTTTAAATAAAAAAAATTCCCTCACTGGAATACTTTCAGTCTTTTGACTGTATGGATTACAGATGGAATGACTGTTATATGTGAGTACCGCTTTCTTTGACAGATTCTAGTATGGGTACATATATGTTTTCCCAACCCCAGCACATTAGTTTGCTAATTCCAGATGTATGAAACGCAGGCCTAACTGTATCTAGTATATTGAACGCCAGATAAACTAACTTGGCCTTTTTTAAATAAAAAAAAAATTCCCTCACTGGAATACTTTATGGCTTTTCACTGTATGGATTACAGGTGGACTGGTATTAGTAGGGGTGACACAAGCACACCCAAGTCCCTGATGTAGGATTTCTATGGCACAGACCACTATTACAAGTGATTAATGGACGTTGGGAGAGATTGTGCTGCAGCACTAGTCCCAAGATGGCCGCCGCCTATCAGCCCAGTAACATGTGCCACAAAATGGTCTGCACAACCTTTAAAAAAAATAGCCTTGGACTGTGCTGCTAAATCGCTATTGGTCTGAATCCCAGGTGTAGATGTCTGACTTGTTTGGAGCTTTGGAATGCACACTGTGGCAGCTTCTGCTGCAGCACTACAAGTCGCAAAATGGCGGCCGGCGGTCAGCCCAGGTACATGTGGATGGAAAAATCACTCTGGCCACTCTAAAAATAGCCAATCCCTATCAAAAAAGCAGCTCAGCTGCAGTTGTTCAGATGAATCACAGGTGGAGGAGAGAAATTTGCTTCCAGTTATTCAATTATCCCTGCCTATTCTCGCCCTAGCATCAGCTGCGTCTATCCCTGTTCTATTCACATCGGGAGTGAGCACGTCCCGACGTGCGCACAAGCTTATAAAGAGGCTGAGTCACATGCTGCACTTGGCCAATCACAGCCTTGCCAATAGTAGGCATGGCTGCGATGGCATCTTAGGGAAAGTAGTATGATGCATGTTGATTGGCTGCTTTGCAGCCTTTCAAAATGCGCCAAAATACATGCCGAACGACGAACCCGAACCCGAACTTTTACGAAAAAGTTCGGGTTCGGGTCCGTGTCACGAACACCCCAAAATTCGGTACGGACCCGAACTATGCTCGAACTGTTCGCTCAACACTATTCATATACATTGAACATCTCCCATCTTTCCAAAGAACAATGATCTAGCTAACGAACCAAGAAGTTCAAATCAAAACCTTCTCCCTTTGTAATTATATGGCCTGGTTATAATATACGACCTCTCTAGCTTTGTCACTTATAAAAATCCCATATAATGGGAAAGCAAATGTGAACCCCTTAGTTAACAATTTTTATTTTTTAAATGTTGTCTCTCCATGTTTAAGCAGCCATAACTTTTTTATATTTTCATTGACATGGCTGTATGAGGCCTAGTTATATGTGGTAGAAATAGCATTTTTGTGCAGTTTGAGAGTACATATACCATATTTTTCGGAAAATTACACGCACATTTTCTTCTGGAAACTATACTGCCATCTTCTGGTGTTGATCGAGCACCAAAGTGCTCGAGTAGAACACTTTGCGATGCTTGGGTGTTCTACCGAGCACCCGAGCACAATGGAAGTCAATGGGAGAACCCCAGGCACCCCCTGCTCTGAAGAGGGGAGGATGTGGGGACTCTAGTTCGGCTTAGGAGTCCCTGCTCTGACTCCATATAACATATATAGCTATATCCATATATGGAGTCAGTGCTTGGGGACACCCCAGTGTATTTAAATCTAATTTCTGAAAAGTTTCTGACGGAATTTGAACTCCCAACATTGTAGTTAGTAATTACACATTTATTTTGTGCCATAAATTTTTTACAATTACTAAAAAAAATATAAAATATATAAATTTAGTCTCTATTTCTGAAATTTTTCTGCCAGGATCCAAACTCCCAACATTGTACATTAAAGGCAAGGACCTTATCCACTCAGCTATAAAGCTGATGGCTAAACTGTGTCACAAATCCTCACAGAAGTTTCTGATGTAGTGAGTATTCCTATTCAGCAGAAGACTTATTTTATATTTCTCTGCAGGTGTCACGGTATGTGGACGGCTCGCATCATCAAATAACTTATCTGTTCGTGTGGGTGCCGGGGCCAGATGTTGTTCTGCCTTAATAAGAGCCATAAGATCTTGAGACAAGGCTGCTAAAAAGACTGAAACGCACAAAAACTCAGAGATAAGGCATCAGCCTTCACGTTCTTACTTCCTGGCCTGAAAGTGATGAAGAAATTAAAACGTGTAAAAAACAATGCCCATAGCAGACTCAAGAAACATTACATTTTTGTGATCGGTGACAACAGTGACACAATGTTTAGCCCCTATAAGAAAATGCCTCCACTCCTCAAACGCCCATTTAATGACCAGCAATTCCCAATTCCCCACGTCATAATTTCGGAGGATCGTCAGGAAGGAGCTGAAGTCAAAACCAGGAGGAAATGCTAAGACCAAGGGATGAGACAGCCGGGAAGTCAAAACACGAGCAGAGGTCCTTCCTGCGTTTTACTTACCTGGTGATCTGATCTTCTGCTCGTGTTTTGAATTCCCGGCTGTCTCTTCCCTTGGTCTTGGCGTTTCCTCCTGGTTTTGACTTTGGCTCCTTCCTAACGATCCTCCACTTGCTCCTCTGGTACCGTGCTGCTCTCTTGGTTTTGACTTGGCTTGTTTTACGTTGCTTGTATGTTTGTCCGTCTTCCCTGCACTTACCTAAGTTAGGGTTTGTCGACCAGTTGTCCCTTGTCTCTAGGACTTGCGAGGCAAATAGGCAGGGACAGGGCAGGGGTGCGGGTTGAGCTCAGTGGTCACTTCCCCACTTCCTGTGTGCATGATAGCACGTTAACATGTAGTTGTATAGTGTAGTGGTTAACATCCTTGCCTCTAATTTACAAGGTTGGGAGTTCAAATCCCTTCAGAAACATTTCAGAAATAGAAACTAAATTTATATATTTTATATTGATATTTCTGATATATATGAATGCATAATATGTGGGAAACTACTACTGATGTTTTTAGCCATAATATATTTACATATATTATAATATATTATATATTCTAAATATATAATAATATATGTAAATATATTATGGCTAAAAACCTATATATATATATATATATATATATATATATATATATCCATAAAAAGTCAGGCAGCACTCCCTTGGAAGTTGAAAAGATGGGTGCCAGCGGTAATCCCTCGATTCAGGATGATGAACAAACAATAAAATTCTGCAGCACTCCTTGAAAGATGAAAAAATGTGCTATTTATTCACACATGTCATGTAGCAACGTTTCGGTTCTCTCTCAGAACCTTTTTCAAGCCAAGTGAAACATAAAGTGCAATAGTGCTAGTATATATACATATTGTAGTCAATTCCAATTAATTGATCATCCTATAAAAAACGTGCACTCCCCCTTTAACAATGTTACAATTCATTCATTTCCAAACCACATCTCAATGTGAACAGGGATGAAAAACGCCCCATACGTGTTCGATAGCAATCCATATATCATAACCGTGATTTAAGCATAAACTTCATACAATCATAGTGACAGTGTAATAAAGTGCAGAGTGCATTAAAAACCTATACATTAAAAAATACCTTGCTGGGAGATTAAAGCTGCATTTCATATGTCGAACAAGGAAGATAAAACTTTAATCTTAAACCGCGGTACTTCACGCTACATTCAGCGCGTCTCCCAATACCTAATGCGCATGTGTCAACCCATATCCCTCCTACTAGGCGGTACATATCTGTTGAACGTCACCCGGGCCGGAGACCAAACGATCGCGACGCCAGGTATCCGTGCAGTGTCGGCACGTCCAGCGCACACGAAAGTGCCCGCGGACCAATCACCACACCGCTCGCCCATGCATCATCGAGCGTCTTCATCCCGGGGATGCACTCCCGATCTCCACCATTTTATCTAAGGGCAATCTTTTGGGCAAATATATATACATTGAACATCTTCCTTGTTCCATACTCTTGTATCCAGCTAATCTATAACCCAGCATAACAGCTTCCTTGTTTTCCATTATATCACAAGTTATATTCTCAACAATAGAAAAATCATATTGTGGCATTATTTACAAAATTGTAGTTATATGTAACATACATTATATTCACTTAATACAGTAATATGAATACACAGAGCCACAAGCAATAGAGGACAGGGCACTAACCCACCATACCCCCAGTTACCCTAAATTCAACAATTAAGCCTTTGGGCTTCAATGTATCAAAACGAAATATCCACCTGAGCTAATTTTTATTTAGTATCATTAGCCTATCACCACCCCTTTCCAATGGTTTCACATGATCTAGAATCATAAATTTTAATTCATTTTCCTTATGATTTTTTTCCACAAAATGCTTTGATACCGGTAGGTTTTTTCTTTTATTTCTAATGGATTGTCTATGATTATTTAACCTGGTTTTCAGGTCACACGTAGTCTCCCCTACTGTCACGGGGTTCCGAAGGTGCACTCGGTCCCCCATTGCCCGCAGAACTGTTGCTTAGCTTTTGGAATGAGGTTCTGTGTTTGACCTCATTCCCAGGGCGGCTTTACTAGCTGGGTGGCTCCTTGCTCCTAAGTCTGCCTTGAGCGCCGAGCTGATCACTCGGTGCTCGACTGGTTGGTCTGTCGGTCATGTGACGCTGGCCACGTCACATGACCCTCACTCCCCACTATAAATACAGGCAGCCTGCTGGCTACAGGTTGCCTGTTAATTTCTAGGTTCCTGGTATTTGTTGGACTGCTGAATACTTACCTGATCCTGTTCCTTGACCATCCTTTTGCCTGATCCTCCTGTACTGCGCATCCGTCCTGGTATTGTGACCTCGGCTCCCACCTGACTACTCTCTTAGGACTCCTCTTGTACTTCTCTGCTCGCCTGGTATTTATGACCCCGGCTTCTCCTGACAATTCTCTGCTTGCTCCATTTGTACTTTGCAGCTTTCCTGGTATTGACTCGGTCCGTTCACGTCCTGTTGTTTGTCTGTCTGTCATCCCTGCACTTACTCCAAGTTAGGGATTGCCGTCCAGTTGTCCCCTGTCATTAGGACTCGCGAGGCAAGTAGGCAGGGCCAGGGGTAAGGGTGGAGCGCAGTGGTCACTTCCCTTCCCCCTGTGTGTGTGTGTACGCGACCGTTACACCTACGTAAAGCATTTTGCACGGACACTACAGTACATATATTACCCACGATGAATGTGAGATAATATTTGATGTCAAAAGTTTCTCCTGTGTCGGGATGTGTAAATACTGATCCCTTATGCATAAGTTTACAGTTCACACATCCCAAACACGGGAAACTCCCTGTACGCTTCGATTTAAAAAATGTTTGTCTTAACTGGCCTTTTTCTGGCACCTTTGAATGCACTATTTTGTCTCTAATATTCCCTGCTCTTTTATATGCCATCATAAGGGGGTCTCTGAAGGCCTCTATTGTAGGATAGCCGCTCCTGAGTATCCCCCAATGTTGTCTCACTATTCGTTCAATGCTATGGCTCAACTCATTATAAGATGACACAAAAGGTAACCTATCACTTTCTTGTTTCTGTTTTGTAATTAACAGTTCCTGTCTTGACATTTTTCTTGCTCTGTCTGCATGTCTATGCACCAGACTCCTAGGATAGCCTCTGTTTACAAAGGACTGCTACATATTTGGCAGAGCCTGGTTCATATGGTCCTCCTTATCTACTATTCTTCTCACTCTCAACATTTGACTGTACGGTAGAGAATTTACCATCCTTCTAGGATGTCCACTAGTGAAATGCAGCAATGTATTCTTGTCAGTTTGTTTAATATTCAAATCCATATGTATTTGCTCCTTCTCTATATATACCTGAGTATCTAGGAACTGTACCCTTTCTTCTGATGCCGTTAATGGAAATTGGATCTCCTTATCAATGGAGTTCAAAAATACATGAAACTCCATCAATGCATCCATAGTACCTGTCCAGATGAGGAAAATGTCGTCTATGTACCTCCACCACGTCAAAACATGATTGAAGTGGGGAGATACATAGACAAGACGTTCCTCAAATGACCGCACAAATATATTCGCATAGGTGGGCGCGGCGTTGGAGCCCATCGCCGTGCCCACCAACTGCAGATAGAACTGTCCTTGAAACATGAAATAATTGTTCCTAAGTGACAATTCTAGTAATGTCAAAATAAATTGGCGAGTTGGAACAGGATACTCAGAATCTTGTAGCATATCCTCCACTGCCAATAAGCCCTTTGCATGATTAATTGAAGTATACAATGATACAATGTCAAAAGATGCTAAAATCGCCCCTTTAGGGATCTGTACCTCCCTTAATTTATTAATGAAGTCTCCAGTATCCCTGATGTAGGATTTGGCACCCGTAGCATATTCTCTCAGTATTTTGTCCAAGAAGATGTTAATATTGGAAAAAATAGAGTTTCTGCCTGATATTATGGGCCGTCCAGGAGGGTCTGTCAACCTCTTATGTATCTTGGATAATACATACATCGTTGGGGTAACTGGAGACTTCACTATCAAAAATTCTTTAAGTTGTATATCTATCTATTGATCAGGCATCTAGCGGCATGACGTGAGGACGTGGACGTGCCGCGCTCCCTCCCTCTCCCCTCCCCCCTTGTGCACTAGGGGCTGCAGGCAGGCGTCTGGGCAGGAGCGGCTCTCCACTGAAGGTGTGCCGGGACGCTTAGGAGCTTAGGTGCCGTACCGCTGAGCTGGGTGAGATGGCTGTTACAGTCCTGACCCGGTCATGGGTCTGACCAGCTCGAGCAGGAGCGGAGGGGTGTGTTTGCTGACGGCGGAGTAGACTCTGCAATACGGGAGACAGCGCATTGGATGCAGCGTGATCTTTCTGCCTTGCCGGCTATGAGAGGAGCGGTGCTGCCCATCTTATCAGAGGCGTGACGTCGTGGATGCGAGAGGGCTCCCTTGATTATGGCTCTTACAGGCTTCTCTGCTGGAATAAGCTAAATGGACTTGTACTGTTGAGTAGAAGGTACCGAACCCCGCAAAATCCGTCTAGGGGCCTGAAGTTAAAGCTGAAAAGGGGCCCTGTAGGAGGGTATACACCTGGCGGCGGCTAAAGCTAAAGCTGTTAGGGGCCTGAGGAGGAGGATAGAATGTTAAACGATAAGCAGCATCACAGAAATAGCCCTGACCCTCAATGCGAACCTGGGGGGTATGTGCCTACCCAAAATAATTGAATCGGCCCTCAGTCAGCGGGGAGTGGAAGGTGCTTATTATCTGGGGGGCTACTCAACTCTTCTCCCTTGCTAAGGGGAGGGGAAGAAGGAAAAAAGGGAAAAAAGAAAAGTGTATTAGCCTGCAAAGCTGAGAGATTGGGGTATCACCTGCCTATAGCTCTGGACTTTATGATATGACAGTATTAATGCTTCTGGACATTCTCCCCTAAGTTGCCCTTTACTGTTGGAGTGTAAACTCACTCATTTTTCACCTGCTCCGTGATTGAAAGAACGGGACTGAACTGCCCTTCTTGTTTTGTTTTTTTTTAATTTTTTTTGCTGGACTGGTAAACGGAGAAGATTTATCTGGACTGGTATAGAAGTCCTGCTGATTTGACACTCTCTCTCCTTATTTCTCTGCCTCTCCCTCCTAGTGGCTGTGTAGCTTTCACTTGTGCATCATTTCTTATTCTCAGCACTGTAAAGATGCCACCTAAAACATATAACAGAAAATCTGTGGGTACCTCCTCGCCGGGTGGAGGAAAGGGAAATAGCATAGTAACTGGTTTAGATAAATATCTTAAATCTCCTCCAAAGAGCAGGAGTGTATTACGGGGAAATAAGGAAAGTCAGAAAGAAGGAGGCGAATTACCTGTTTCAGATGAATGTGCCGGGGTGGACAGGAGGATAGGTAGTGGAGAAGGGATGGAGGAAAGAATAAATTCAGTGGATAAGAAATTGGTTGAAATTTTAGGGGCAGTACAACAGTCTAATCATAGCCTAGAGGAATTGACTAATAAGATTGCATCAGCTCAGGTGGACCTCTCCATTATTAAGGCGGAGATTAACAAAGTTAGGGAAAAGGTTAAAGAGCTGCAGATATCCTCTGGAGGAATGCAGAGAGATATGGAAGGAATAAAGAAAAGAGTAGAAGTTATAGATGGCGAAAAGAATATTCTGCTAGAGAGAATTACTACAATGGAGGATATGTCCTGCAGATCCAACATCAGATTAGTGGGATTTCCAGAGGGAGTGGAAGGAGAGGACACAACAGGGTTCATCCAGCAGTGGTTGGAGGACAGTTTTGATAAAAAGGCTTAGTTGATAGAGCACACAGGATCCCGGGTAGAACTCCTCCAAAAGGGAGCCCGCCTAGGGCTATTTTAGCTAAAACCTTAAGCTCTAAAGATAGAGAGGTAATAATGAGGGCAAAAAGGAAAATGCAGACAATAGAGTATAACGGAAGCAATATAGAGATATATCCAGATTATTCCAGAGCAACGCAGGCAAAAAGACGCGAGTTTAGAGAGGTAAAGAGGAGGTTAGCTGCTGCCCAGATACAATATTCTCTGATATACCCAACTAAGCTACGTGTAATATATCACGATCAAGTTAGTTTTTTGGGCTCCCCAGAGGAAACAGTGGAGTGGCTGGATGCCAAGGGAATAGGATTATGATGTAAACTGTGGAGCACGAGAGGGGGAGGTGAAGGGGAGGGAATGGGCGTAGTGTAAGAGGTGGGGGAGATGTTCCATTTCGTCGACCAGTTGGGTGGTAAGGGGGGGGAAAGGGAGGGAAAGGGAGGGAAGGAGGATGGGTAACGGTTGAGACGGTTGTCTTGGTGGGTCTAGTAGGGATGAAGAGTATGAAATTGCAGGTGGGAGACACACTTGAGTAGGATTATTACATGGAATGTACGTGGACTGGGAGACAAGGTCAAGATTGTTATGGTTTTTGACACTGTCACTAGACATCTCCCGGCCATTGTGGGATTAATGGAGACACATAATACAAAGGACAAGACAAACCTACTTATGCGGAAATAGGCTAAGTACCAGTATCATTCATGTTTTTCTACCTACTCATGTGGAGTCAGCGTATATATCCATCATAAAGTAGATTACCTCCCACTAGACCAGAAGATTGATGATAGGGGTTGTAACGGATCCCCTTCCGTTAATGGACGCTTCCTAGCTTGCGCCGAGGACCACAAGCACCGCACTGGACACCACAACCACCGCAGACTCCACAACCGCCGTAGCTTAACTGGAGCCGGCCGTCTTCCTTCCACCCTGAATGAACCTCCAGCATTCAGGACCGTGTGGGAAAGATCTCTCCTCCAGGGAATATGCAGAGCATAGCAATCCCCAGCGTGATGCAGCAATTCCCTCCAATAACGAGACAAGGCTGCGTTTTGAAGGGTTAGAAAAACATGAACTGAGCATGAACTCTTTATTGAGGGCTACCCGCCCGTATTTATGCAGGTCCCCACAATGCATCATGGTCTCCTCCTCTCTGCCCTGGAGACACCCGAAGTGCAATTCAATTATCTCCTAGGACAAAGGGAGACCACCAATACACATGTGGGAACAATAGGAGAGGAATCCCCACCCGAATACACAAAATCCTCCCTTCTGTCTGGGATATAATTATGGATTAACATAACTATCACAGACAGTAAAAATACAGTTTTTAAACATACACTGTAACTTTAAAACCATACATTCCATCTCCATAAAAATTACATATTTAAACTCTGCATACATCAAACATAAACACTTCCAAAAATCACACAAATCCCTCCAGCGGATCAAAAGTTTAGTGGAAGTCCTTTATGACCGACCGCTAGCACAACTTCCTGCCCAAAACAGTTCCATAGATTCTTTAGTATACACCGCTGACCGCGTTCGGTCCTAAGAACAGTCCAGACATGCGGCATAGTTCTGTTCCTGAAGGGTAATATGTCCCGGGGCCATAGTCGTAGGGCAGGAGGCTAGCCATAAGTCCTCTACAATGTCCAGTGGCAAATGGCAGTTTGTCACAGGGGTAGATATGTATTTCTTCACTGCCAGTGGAACGGTATAGTTTGTGTTTTAGCTTTTGTGTACATACCCCCACCATTTACCCTATATGTTATCCACCGTTTAGTGGAGTTTGCAGACTCCCGAGGTAAATGCCCCATATTGGTAATGGGAGATTTCAACAGCGTTATGAACAGTAAGCTAGATAGATATTCAGCGATATCAAATGATAAACATGATATAAGTCAACCAACACTTCTTAAAAGAACATCTCAGGAACTACAATTAATAGATGTGTGGAGATATCTTTATGATGATAGGCGAGTGTACTCATGTTTTAGCCGTGGTAGTAAAATAATGTCAAGAATAGATATGGCACTAGCTAGTCCAGAACTGGTAGATCAGATATGAAAAATGAGGTATGAGGTTAATAGCATATCAGATCACTCCCCGATTAGCTTGACATTTAAAACAAATTCTAGGTTAAAAAGTAGAGAGTTCCGTTTGAATCCGCACTGGTTAAACTTGAAGGTATTATTGCAGATATAGAGGAGTACTGGCAAATTAATTTGGGATCAACACAAATAGGGTATGTATGGGATGCATTTAAAGCATACCTACGGGGTATTCTTGTAGGCAGAATTAAGGGCCTAAAAAATGATATTGCTAAAAAGGAGAGAGATCTGGGGGATAAAATAAAGAAAATAGAGAAGGATATCCTGGTAAATAACTCCCCTGAAATGGTGGGTCAGTTAGAAGAGGCCAAAATTCTATAAAAAAAATTACTTGGAGGATAAGGCACAACAAAAAGTGTTTTTTGAGGGGGCCCGATATTTCAGCGAATCTGAGAAACCAGGGAGACTGTTGTCTACACTTATACAGAATCAAAAGGGGGGCAGCAGAATCAAGTGTGTTGAGAGGAGAGATGGGGGGATGACATCCAACCAGGAAGAAATTGAGCAGGAATTTGTTAAATATTATAAGGACCGCTACTCCTCGGAGGGAGTGGGGGTGTGTGAGGGCATAAGACTTTTTTTGGAGGGTGTTCCGCTCCCTAGACTCTCCGAGGAGGAGAGGGAATCGTTGAATGGTCCTATTGAACTGGAGAAACTATGGGATACTTTGAAATCTATAAAGGGTAAATCTAGTCCTGGGTTGGATGGTCTCCCCTTCGAGATATATAGAAGATACGGAGAGGTTATCCTCCCAGTTCTCCTACAGGTCCTCAATGAATCTATGGACAGGGGTGAACTACCTGCTTCTCTTTTGGAGGCTGTAATAACTCTGATAGGGAAAAAGGGGAACCAGGCAGGGGTGCCCACTCTCCCCATTATTGTTTGCCATATTCGTCGAACCGTTGGCGTGCAAGGTGCGAGCAGATGATAAAATTAGGGGGTTTGGGGGAAGGGGTGCATCAGATAAAATATGTTTATATGCGGATGATATCCTGTTCTTTTTGGAAGGGGGGCGCCATCGGTGCCATACCTGATGGGGATAGTAAACCAGTTTGGTCAGATCTCTGGCTTCAGGGTGAATTGGACAAAATTGGTTCTGCTCCCAGTTGGATATGAAATTATGCGAACGGATATAAATGTTAAAATATTAAAACCCACAGAATCATTTGAATATCTTGGAATAAAAATTAGCTCGAGGATCCAGGAGTATATAGAACTTAATATTTCCCCTCTGCTTAAAAGGGTTAAAAACAAAATAAGTACCTGGCAAAAATTACTGATTCGACAGGCTGACCGAATTGCCATTATTAAGATGGTCCTGCTACCGCAGATTCTTTATGTCATCCCTTCCTGCCCCGTGTGGATAGGGGACCATTTTTTTTAATGTATTGGAAGGATTGATAAATGATCTCATATGGGGGAGAAAAAGGGTTAGGTTGAAACAAAAATACTTATGGTTAGATTAAGAAGATGGTGGTTTGTCCGTTCCCTGCTTTCGAGGCTACTATTATGCATCCCAGCTTCAGTGGTTAATGACAGAGGACGACAGACTGCGTCACTTTCTGGTGGGCGAGTTTGAAGGTCTCCAATATAACATTGTTAGTGTCCTAGAAACCGGGATTATAAAAATAAAGAACAGGAAGTGCCCAATTAGCAATATGATGCACTTGATATGGGTTAATGTTAAAAAATTATTGGGCATAAATTATTCTTTAAAGATAACCCCTATTTGGGGGAATATAAATTTAGGCGAGTTTCAGAGGCTAGATGATTATGTATTTTGGGAAAAAAATGGCATTAAGTTTATCTCACAGATTGAGGTGAAAGGAAAGCTTAGGACACTAGAGGAAATGGGGCTTAGTATAGAGCTAGACACCCTTACACGGTTTAGATACTTCAGATTAAAGCACGCATTTGATTCAACTGAGAACAAAGAATATTTAGCCACTAAACACTCAGAATTCGCAGAATTCTGTTATCACAGTAATGGAACTAAAATATCAATTTCACAGATATATAAAAAAAATTAAAAGGGGGCTAGTGGGAGTGATCAAATTTAAAAGTGAAAGTAAATGGGCACTAGAAGTGGAGTCTAATACTCTAGATTGGAGATGTATTTATAAAAGTATAAAAAGAAGCTGTCATGACCGGCGTACGCAAAGGGAGGCAAATGAGAAGGCCCTGTCCAAGGGAGAGGGAAAGGTGGTGACCCCTGACTCACCTTGAGGCTGGCACCTGACTGCCCTGACGTCCCTAGACGGGTTCCTCACCCGTACGCCGATCACCTGCCTAAACCCTGGCTTTCCCTAAGATGAGCCCTATGTAGTGAACGGGGCGGTGGGAAAACTAGTCCGCACCACTGACACTAAAAGGAAAACACCAAGGAGAGGACAGACAACACGGACAAAACATAAAATCCCAGGTGGACGACAACAGCAGACAACATAAGTCCAACAGGGATCCGGAGGGTAACGTTCTGGAACAACAACCAGGGAACACAGCTACACAGCTCCAGTGGGTCAGTATAGAAGTCCAGGCAGGAAGCTCTATATCTGGCAACCAGAGAAGTGGGAGAGGGGACTATAAGGAGGTTGGGATTGCTGGACAAGAAACAGCTGAGGAGAAGGAGCTAAGGATCCCTGAGTGAGCCAAAAAGGGTTGCAAGGCAAACCCAGAAAGCTACCATTAAGAATCAGCCCTATCTTTATACATAGAGCATGCAGCCACCCGCTGCGACTTCCTGACCCTGGGTATAACGGAGTCAGGCGTGGCTCTTGACACCCTCATGACAGAAGCACATTATCGAGTAATTTCCGGCTTATACAGTTTTTCATTCTCCACCGAACTTAGATCACTCCTTGGGTGTTGAGTAGGATGTATAAAACAAAGGACTCTAGATGCTTGAAGTGCAGAGTGAACAATGCAGATTTTATCCACTTGATATGGTACTGCCCTTCTATGCAGGTCTACTGGACTCAGGTATTTCGGGAGCTTACCAGAGCAACTGGGTGTACCGAGTCAGGCGTGGCTCTTGACACCCTCGTGACAGTACCCCCCTCTCTACGAGGGGCCTCCGGACACTCAGGACTAAGTCTCTCAGGATGAGAGGCATGGAAAGCCCGAACTAACCTGTCGGCGTTTACCTCAGACGCTGGAACCCACATTCTTTCCTCAGGACCGTAACCCCTCCAATGCACCAGATATTGAAGAGAGCGGCGGACCCGACGAGAATCACCAATTTTGGATATTTGAAACTCTAGATTACCATCCACAACAACAGGAGGGGGTGGCAGCGGTGACGGTCCTAGAGGTGGAACATACTTCTTAAGTAACGACTTATGGAAGATGTTATGGATTTTAAAAGACTGAGGTAGCTCCAGGCGAAAAGCTACGGGGTTAATGATGGCTACTATTTTGTAAGGGCCAATGAACCTAGGACCCAGTTTCCAAGAGGGAACCTTTAATTTAATATTCCTAGTAGACAACCACACATAGTCATTCACTCCTAGGTCCGGACCTGGCGACCGTCTCTTATCAGCCATGCATTTATATTTACCTCCCATATTTTTCAAGTTAGCTTGCACCTTCTGCCATACAGATGAAAGAGATGACGAAAACCGTTCCTCTTCAGGAACCCCAGAAGACCCCCCCTCTGAAAACCATATGCACCAAGAAATGGTGACTTGCCAGTGGATTCCTGACGGCGATTATTTATGGCAAACTCGGCTAACGGTAAATATGATGACCACACCTCCTGGTTCTCAGATACAAAACACCTTAGATATGTCTCAAGGTTTTGGTTGGTACGCTCAGTCTGTCCATTCGACTGAGGATGGAAAGCCGAGGAAAAAGACAAGTGTACCCCCAAACGGGAACAAAAAGCTTTCCAAAATTTAGAAATAAACTGGGTTCCCCGATCCGAAACAACATCGGAAGGGACCCCGTGAAGCTTCACGATTTCACTGATGAATACCTGAGCAAGAGTCTTAGCATTAGGTAGTGCGGGTAACGCAATGAAGTGTACCATTTTACTAAACCTGTCTACTACTACCAAGATAACTGTTTTATCCGCAGACAAAGGTAAGTCAGTGATAAAATCCATTGACAGATGTGTCCATGGCCTATTAGGAATGACAAGTGGCAATAAAGACCCTGCAGGACGTGTATGAGAGACTTTCGCGCGTGCACAAGTAGAAAAAGTAGACACAAAATCCATTACATCCTGACGCAACCTTGGCCACCAAAAACGACGAGACAATAGCTCCAAGGTTGCTTTACTACCCGGGTGCCCAGCAAGTGCCGAATTATGATGTTCCTTTAATAATTCGAGACGCAGGTTTAACGGTACAAACAATTTCTTTGAGGGGCAAGAGACCGGGGCGTCCCCCTGGGCCTCTAACACCTTCCCCTCCAGAACAGAGTGTACAGCAGAGACAACCACTCCTCTTTGTAGAATGGGTACCGGATCACTCACATTACCCCCTCCAGGGAAACTACGAGATAATGCATCCGCCTTAGTATTTTTTGCCCCAGGACGATAGGTAATAAAAAAGTTAAACCTGGTAAAAAATAGCGACCACCTAGCTTGTCTAGGGGTGAGACGCTTAGCTGATTCGAGATACAGAAGGTTTTTGTGGTCTGTAATCACCGTGACGGGGTGGACTGCCCCCTCTAAAAGTCACACCATTCTTCAAACGCTAGTTTAATAGCCAATAGTTCCCTATTGCCAATATCATAGTTCTTCTCCGCTGCAGATAGTTTTTTAGAAAAGAAAGCACAAGGACGCCATTTGCCAGGAGACGGACCCTGAGACAGTACAGCCCCCACTCCCACCTCTGATGCATCTACTTCAACAATAAAAGGCTGGGAGACATCAGGTTGGATTAGTACCGGTGCCGAGGTAAACCTCTCTTTTAGAGAGGCGAAAGCAGTTTTAGCGGCGTCAGACCATTTAGAAAAATCAGTCCCCTTCCTAGTCATGTCAGTAAGGGGTTTGACAATCACCGAATAATTTTTAATGAACTTTCTATAGAAATTCGCGAAGCCCAAAAACCGTTGCAGTGCTTTGAGGTTCTCAGGAAGATCCCAATCTAAAATTGCCTGGACCTTCCCAGGATCCATATGGAAACCTGAGGCAGATAATAAATAACCTAGGAACTGTATTTCCTGAACGGCGAAGACACACTTTTCAATTTTCGCATATAATTTATTCGTCCGTAGGACCTGCAGTACCTGTCTGACATGCACCTCATGTGTTTTCAGATCAGATGAATAAATTAAAATATCATCTAGGTATATCACCACAAACCTGCCGATAAGATGACTAAAAATGTCATTAACGAAATGTTGGAAGACAGCAGAAGCATTGGTCACACCGAAAGGCATGACTAGATTTTCATAATGCCCCTCAGGGGTGTTAAAAGCTGTCTTCCACTCATCGCCTTCCTTGATACGAATCAGATTGTAGGCCCCCCTAAGATCAAGTTTGGAGAACCACCTAGCACCCGCAATCTGATTTAACAGGTCAGGAATGAGAGGAAGAGGGTATGGGTCTCGGATGGTTATCCGATTTAGTTCACGGAAATCTAGGCAAGGACGCAGGCCCCCATCTTTCTTTTTAACGAAGAAAAACCCTGCAGCCACGGGTGAAGAAGAGGGTCTGATGTGTCCCTTAGCCAAGCTCTCGGAGATATAATCTTTCATGGCTTGTCTCTCGGGACCCGAAAGATTATATAACCTGGTCTTGGGTAATTTTGCACCGGGAATCAGGTTAACCGGGCAATCATAAGGACGGGGAGGGGGTAACTTCTGGCAACCCTTTTTCAGAAAAAACGTCCTCAAAGTCCGAGACAAATATAGGTAGAGTAGCTATGGAAGCAACTAAGCAATGGCTATTTAAGCAATTTTCTCTGCAATGCTCACTCCACTCCAATATCTCCCTGGCCTGCCAATCCACCACTGGATTGTGCGCTACCAACCAGGGAAGACCCAATACCACAGGAGTGGGAAGCCCCTCCAGAACATAACATGAAAGACACTCGTTATGGTGGTCCCCTACCCGAAAGTGTAAGTTATGGACAATGTGAGTGAGGTTTCTCTGAGACAGAGGAGCAGAATCAATAGCGAATATGGGAATAGGTCTCTGTAGCGTACAGAGAGACAAACCCATAGTGCGGGCAAAATGGGCATCTATCAAATTTACCCCTGCTCCACTGTCTAGAAAGAAAGAAATAGTCTCCTTCTTAACACCAGAAACAACAGCTGCTGGCAACACAAATTGAGATGTACGAATGGAGGAAACGTATACCCCCCGGCTGACATCCTCCACATAGCCTTGGGTTAGTAGTTCCGATGGTCTTTTGTTTTTTAGAAAGGAAGGACAGACATTAATGAAATGACCCCTCCACCCACAGAAAAAACAAACCCCCTGTCTACGGCGAGCCTCAGGAGGACGGACCTGACGAGTAGTTCCTCCTAGCTGCATAGGCTCTTCTAGGTTCGTACAGACTAACTGCTGCTTCGGAGGGGTTACCAATTGCTCAGGATTTTTCAATCTGTCCCTAAGACGTCTATCTATTCTGATAGAAAGGGACATAACAGCATCAAGGGAAAAGGGGGTCTCATACAGCGCAAGTGCATTCTTAACCCTTTCGGATAACCCAGAGCAGAACTGACTCCTGAGAGCCGGGTCGTTCCACTGGGTATCCGTAGCCCACCTACGAAACTCTGAGCAATACTCCTCTGCTGGCCGCTCTCCCTGTCTGAGTCTCCGTAATTTCGACTCAGCCAGGGCGACTCGGTCAGGGTCATCATATATGAGACCCAAGGCCCCAAAAAACTCATCCACTGACCGGAGAGCCTGGGAATCAGTGGGTAAAGAGAACGCCCAGGATTGCGGGTCCCCCTGAAGCAGGGAAGTAACAATCCCCACCCGCTGTTCCTCATTACCAGAGGAGTGCGGGCGCAGCTTAAAATATAACTTGCAGGCCTCACGGAACGTCACAAATTTGTCCCTTCCCCCAGGAAATCTGTCAGGAAGAACAACCATGGGTTCCGCAGCAACCTGGTTACCTATAGCAACCGCTAGGCTTTCGGTCTGCTGCAATTGCTGCTGTTGCTGGAGGACCGACGCCTTCAATCCTGCCACCTCCATAGACAGGCCTTGAAGTTGTCTTGTCAAAGCAGCAATAGGATCCATACTGGATTCTAGATAGGCAGAAAGAAAAAGTAAATATTTTTTTTATTTTTTATTTTTTTTCTACCTACACAAAAATAAGGGCCAGATATAATGTCATGACCGGCGTACGCAAAGGGAGGGAAATGGGAAGGCCCTGTCCAAGGAAGAGGGAAAGGTGGTGACCCCTGACTCACCTTGAGGCTGGCACCTGACTGCCCTGACGTCCCTAGACGGGTTCCTCACCCGTACGCCGATCACATGCCTAAACCCTGGCTTTTCCTAAGATGAGCCCTATGTAGTGAACGGGGTGGTGGGAAAACTAGTCCGCACCACTGACACTAAGAGGAAAACACCAAGGAGAGGACAGACAACACGGACAAAACATAAAATCCCAGGTGGACGACAACAGCAGACAACATAAGTCCAACAGGGATCCGGAGGGTAACGTTCTGGAACAACAACCAGGGAACACAGCTACACAGCTCCAGTGGGTCAGTATAGAAGTCCAGGCAGAAAGCTCTATATCTGGCAACCAGAGAAGTGGGAGAGGGGAATATAAGGAGGTTGGGATTGCTGGACAAGAAACAGCTGAGGAGAAGGAGCTAAGGATCCCTGAGTGAGCCAAAAAGGGTTGCAAGGCAAACCCAGAAAGCTACCATTAAGAATCAGCCCTATCTTTATACATAGAGCACGCAGCCACCCGCTGCGACTTCCTGACCCTGGGTATAACGGAGTCAGGCGTGGCTCTTGACACCCTCGTGACAGAAGCACATTATCGAGTAATTTCCGGCTTATACAGTTTTTCATTCTCCACCGAACTTAGATCACTCCTTGGGTGTTGAGTAGGATGTATAAAACAAAGGACTCTAGATGCTTGAAGTGCAGAGTGAACAATGCAGATTTTATCCACTTGATATGTTACTGCCCTTCTATGCAGGTCTACTGGACTCAGGTATTTCGGGAGCTTACCAGAGCAACTGGGTGTACCGTGCCACTGGAGATCTCTATAGCGGTGCTTGGATATATTAGAAAAATTGGCCTCAACAGAAAAAGTGAAATGAAATGGGCAAAAGGATTAATGTTGGCGCGGGTTCTAGTGGCTAGAGAGTGGGGGGCGGACGTACCACCAAATATTGAAGAGTGGAAGAACCTATGGGATAGGTTGCAGAGATATGAATATGCCTGTAAGTAGGGATGAGCGAACCCGAACTGTATAGTGACACGGACCCGAACCCGAACATTTTCGTAAAAGTCCGGGTTCGGTGTTCGGCGCTTTCTTGGCGCTTTTTGAAAGGCTGCGAAGCAGCCAATCAACAAGCGCCATACTACTTGCCCCAAGAGGCCATCACAGCCATGCCTACTATTGGCATGGCTGTGATTGGCCAGTGTAGCATGTGACCCAGCCTCTATATAAGCTTGGGTCACGTAGCGCTGCACGTCACTCTGCTGATACAAGTGTAGGGAGAGGTTGCAGCTGCGACGTTAGGGCGAGATTAGGCAGTGATTAACTCCTCCAAAAGACTTCATTCAGTGATCGATCTACAGCTGTGGATCATTGAACTGCTGCTATTCAATTGCTCACTGTTTTTAGGCTGCCCAGAGCGTTTTTCAGTCACTTTTTTCTGGGGTGATCGGCGGCCATTTTGTGGCTTGTGGTGCGCCAGCACAAGCTGCCACCAAGTACATTTAACCATCAATAGTGTGATTATTTTTTTGCTATATCCTACATCAGGGTCAAGCTGTCATCAAGTGCATTTAACCATCAATAGTGTGGTTATTTTTTGGCCATATACTACATCAGGGGCAAGCTGAGCCTGTCACCAAGTGCATTTAACCATCAATAGTGTGGTTATTTTTTGGCTAAATCCTACATCAGGGTCAAGCTGTCATCAAGTGAATTTAACCATCAATAGTGTGGTTATTTTTTGGCCATATACTACATCAGGGGCAAGATGAGCCTGTCACCAAGTGCATTTAACCATCAATAGTGTGGTTATTTTTTGGCTATATCCTACATAAGGGTCAAGCTGTCATCAAGTGCATTTAACCATCAATAGTGTAGTTATTTTTTGGCCATATACTACATCAGGGGCAAGCTGAGCCTGTCACTAAGTGCATTTAACCATCAATAGTGTGGTTATTTTTTGGCTATATCCTACATCAGGGTCAAGCTGTCATCAAGTGCATTTAACCATCAATAGTGTGGTTATTTTTTTGGCCATATACTACATCAGGGGACAGCTGAGCCTGTCACCAAGTGCATTTAACCATCAATAGTGTGGTTATTTTTTGGCTATATCCTACATCAGGGTCAAGCTGTCATCAAGTGCATTTAACCATCAATAGTGTGGTTATTTTTTGGCCATATACTACATCAGGGGACAGCTGAGCCTGTCACAAAGTGCATTTAACCATCAATAGTGTGGTTATTTTTTGGCTATATCCTACATCAGGGTCAAGCTGTCATCAAGTGCATTTAACCATCAATAGTGTGGTTATTTTTTGGCCATATACTACATCAGGGGCAAGCTGAGCCTGTCACCAAGTGCATTTAACCATCAATAGTGTGGTTATTTTTTGGCTAAATCCTACATCAGGGTCAAGCTGTCATCAAGTGCATTTAACCGACAATAGTGTGGTTATTTTTTGGCCATATACTACATCAGGGGCAAGCTGAGCCTGTCACGAAGTGCATTTAACCATCAATAGTGTGGTTATTTTTTGGCTATATCCTACATCAGGGTCAAGCTGAGCCTGTCACCAAGTTATTCTCAATAACTTCACACACACGCTACTGTTCAATTCCAAGTCTAATTCTGTGTGTAAACTTATACCTGTCACCCAGCGCCTAAAAAATAGGCCTCAAATTTATATTCATCCAAATCTGTCATTATTGCTTTAGCTGGTCAAGTTATTTAGTGTCCGTCAAAGCACAGTTTTTGTTCTGGGTTGAAATACAATTCCCAATTTTGCAATTCTCTAAATTAGTGGTTTCTGCTGTATCAGGCCTACTTCAAATCTATCCCTAAAAGGGTATATTAGATTCAAGGTGCTGATAGGGTAATTCTCAATAACTACACACACACGCTACTGTGCAGATCCAAGTCTAATTCTGTCCGTAAACGTATACCTGTCACCCAGCGCCTAAAAAATAGGCCTCACATTTATATTCATCCAAATCTGTCATTATTGCTTTAGCTGGTCAAGTTATTTAGTGTCCGTCAAAGCACAGTTTTTGTTCTGGGTTGAAATACAATTCCCAATTTTGCAATTCTCTAAATTAGTGGTTTCTGCTGTATCAGGCCTACTTTAAATCTATCCCTAAAAGGGTATATTAGATTCAAGGTGCTGATAGGGTAATTCTCAATAACTTCACACACACGCTTCTGTGCAGATCCAAGTCAAATTCTGTCTGTAAACGTATACCTGTCACCCAGCGCCTAAAAAATAGGCCTAACATTTATATTCATCCAAATCTGTCATTATTGCTTTAGCTGGTCAAGTTATTTAGTGTCCGTCAAAGCACAGTTTTTGTTCTGGGTTGAAATACAATTCCCAATTTTGCAATTCTCTAAATTAGTGGTTTCTGCTGTATCAGGCCTACTTTAAATCTATCCCTAAAAGGGTATATTAGATTCAAGGTGCTGATAGGGTAATTCTCAATAACTATACACACACGCTACTGTGCAGATCCAAGTCTAATTCTGTCCGTAAACGTATACCTGTCACCCAGCGCCTAAATAATAGGTCTCACATTTATATTCAGCTAAATCTGTCATTACTGGTGTGCCTGTATTAGTGTAATACGATACCTAAATAGATAGCCAGATAGTGTTAGGTGTCTGTAAAAAAAGGCCTGAATTTGAATTCAATACATTGGGCCAAATAATATTTTTCTTATTGTGGTGAACGAAAACAATGAGGAAAACATCTAGTAAGGGACGCAGACGCGGACATGGTCGTGGTGGTGTTAGTGGACCCTCTGGTGCTGGGAGAGGACGTGGCCGTTCTGCCACAGCCACACGTCCTAGTGTACCAACTACCTCAGGTCCCAGTAGCCGCCAGAATTTACAGCCATATTTGGTGGGGCCCAATGCCGTTCTAAGGATCGTAAGGCCTGAGCAGGTACAGGCATTAGTCAATTGGGTGGCTGACAGTGGATCCAGCACGTTCAAATTATCTCCCACCCAGTCTTCTGCAGAAAGCGCACAGATGGCGCATGAAAACCAAGCCCATCAGTCTGTCACATCACCCCCATGCATATCAGGGAAACTGTCTGAGCCTCAAGTTATGCAGCAGTCTATTATGCTGTTTGAAGACTCTGCTGGCAGGGTTTCCCAAGGGCATTCACCTAGACCTTCCCCAGCGGTGGAAGACATAGAATGCACTAACGCACAACCACTTATGTTTCCTGATGATGAGGACATGGGAATACCACCTCAGCACGTCTCTGATGATGACGAAACACAGGTGCCAACTGCTGCGTCTTTCTGCAGTGTGCAGACTGAACAGGAGGTCAGGGATGAAGACGATGCAGGGGACGATGAGGTCCTAGACCCCACATGGAATGAAGGTCGTGCCACTGACTTTCACAGTTCGGAGGAAGAGGCAGTGGTGAGACAGAGCCAACAGCGAAGCAAAAGAGGGAGCAGTGGGCAAAAGCAGAACACCCGCCGCCAAGAGACTCCGCCTGCTACTGACCGCCGCCATCTGGGACCGAGCACCCCAAAAGCAGCTTCAAGGAGTTCCCTGGCATGGCACTTCTTAAAACAATGTGCTGACGACAAGACCCGAGTGGTTTGCACGCTGTGCCATCAGAGCCTGAAGCGAGGCATTAACGTTCTAAACCTTAGCACAACCTGCATGACCAGGCACCTGCATGCAAAGCATGAACTGCAGTGGAGTAAACACTTTAAAAACAAGGAAGTCACTCAGGCTCCCCCTGCTACCTCTTCTGCTGCTGCCGCCTCGGCCTCTTCTGCTGCTGCCGCCGCCTCTGCCTCTTCCTCCGCCTCTGGAGGAACGTTGGCACCTGCCGCCCAGCAAACATGGGATGTACCACCAACACCACCACCTGCGTCACCAAGCATCTCAACCATGTCACACGGCAGCGTTCAGCTCTCCATCTCACAAACATTTGAGAGAAAGCGTAAATTCCCACCTAGCCACCCTCGATCTCTGGCCCTGAATGCCAGCATTTCTAAACTACTGGCCTATGAAATGCTGTCATTTAGGCTGGTGGACACAGACAGCTTCAAACAGCTCATGTCGCTTGCTGTCCCACAGTATGTTGTTCCCAGCCGCCACTACTTCTCCAAGAGAGCCGTGCCTTCCCTGCACAACCAAGTATCCGATAAAATCAAGTGTGAACTGCGCAACGCCATCTGTGGCAAGGTCCACCTAACCACAGATATTTGGACCAGTAAGCACGGCCAGGGACGCTATATCTTCCTAACTGCACACTGGGTAAATGTAGTGGCGGCTGGGCCCCAGGCGGAGAGCTGTTTGGCGCACGTCCTTCCGCCGCCAAGGATCGCAGGGCAACATTCTTTGCCTCCTGTCTCCTCCTCCTCCTACTCAGCTTCCTCCTCCTCTTCTTCCACCTGCTCATCCAGTCAGCCACACACCTTCACCACCAACTTCAGCGCAGCCCGGGGTAAACGTCAGCAGGCCGTTCTGAAACTCATATGTTTGGGGGACAGGCCCCACACCGCACAGGAGTTGTGGCGGGGTATAGAACAACAGACCGACGAGTGGTTGCTGCCGGTGAGCCTCAAGCCCGGCCTGGTGGTGTGCGATAATGGGCGAAATCTCGTTGCAGCTCTGGGACTAGCCGATTTGACGCACATCCCTTGCCTGGCGCATGTTCTGAATTTGGTGGTGCAGAAGTTCATTCGCAACTACCCCGACATGTCAGAGCTGCTGCATAAAGTGCGGGCCGTCTGTTCGCGCTTCCGGCGTTCACATCCTGCCGCTGCTCGCCTGTCTGCGCTACAGCGTAACTTCGGCCTTCCCGCTCACCGCTTCATATGCGACGTGCCCACTAGGTGGAACTCCACCTTGCACATGCTGGACAGACTGTGCGAGCAGCAGCAGGCCATAGTGGAGTTTCAGCTGCAGCACGCACGGGTCAGTCGCACTGCGGAACAGCACCACTTCACCACCAATGACTGGGCCTCCATGCGAGACCTGTGTGCCCTGTTGCGCTGTTTCGAGTACTCCACCAACATGGGCAGTGGCGATGACGCCGTTATCAGCGTTACAATACCACTTCTATGTCTCCTTGAGAAAACACTTAGGGCGATGATGGAAGAGGAGGTGGCCCAGGAGGAGGAGGAAGAGGGGTCATTTTTAGCACTTTCAGGCCAGTCTCTTCGAAGTGACTCAGAGGGAGGTTTTTTGCAACAGCAGAGGCCAGGTACAAATGTGGCCAGACAGGGCCCACTACTGGAGGAGGACGAGGATGAGGAGGATGAGGAGGAGGCATGTTCACAGCGGGGTGGCACCCAACGCAGCTCGGGCCCATCACTGGTGCGTGGCTGGGGGGAAATGCAGGACGATGACGATACGCCTCCCACAGAGGACAGCTTGTCCTTACCTCTGGGCAGCCTGGCACACATGAGCGACTACATGCTGCAGTGCCTGCGCAACGACAGCAGAGTTGCCCACATTTTAACGTGTGCGGAGAACTGGGTTGCCACCCTGCTGGATCCACGGTACAAAGACAATGTGCCCACCTTACTTCCTGCACTGGAGCGTGATAGGAAGATGCGCGATTACAAGCGCACGTTGGTAGACGCGCTACTGAGAGCATTCCCAAATGTCACAGGGGAACAAGTGGAAGCCCAAGGCGAAGGCAGAGGAGGAGCAAGAGGTCGCCAACGCAGCTGTGTCACGGCCAGCTCCTCTGAGGGCAGGGTTAGCATGGCAGAGATGTGGAAAAGTTTTGTCACCACGCCACAGCTAACTGCACCACCACCTGATACGGAACGTGTTGGCAGGAGGCAACATTTCACTAACATGGTGGAACAGTACCTGTGCACACTCCTCCACGTACTAACTGATGGTTCGGCCCCATTCAATTTCTGGGTCTCCAAATTGTCCACGTGGCCAGAGCTAGCCTTTTATGCCTTGGAGGTGCTGGCCTGCCCGGTGGCCAGCGTTTTGTCTGAACGTGTATTCAGCACGGCAGGGGGCGTCATTACAGACAAACGCAGCCGCCTGTCTACAGCCAATGTGGACAAGCTGACGTTCATAAAAATGAACCAGCATGGATCCCACAGGACCTGTCCATCCCTTGTGCAGATTAGACATTAACTACCTCCCCTTAACCATATATTATTGTACTCCAGGGCACTTCCTCATTCAATCCTATTTTCATTTTACCATTATATTGCGGGGCAACCCAAAGTTGAATGAACCTCTCCTCTGTCAGGGTGCCGGGGCCTAAAAATATCTGACAGTGACCTGTTCCAGTGGTGGGTGACATGAAGCCTGATTCTCTGCTATGACATGAAGACTGATTCTCTGCTGACATGAAGCCAGATTCTCTGCTATGGGACCTCTCTCCTCTGCCTGGGTGCCGGGGCCTAAATATGTGACAATGGATTGTTCCAGTGGTGGGTGACGTGAAGCCTGATTCTCTGCTATGACATGAAGAGTAAGACTGATTCTCTGCTGACATGAAGCCTGAATCTCTGTTATGGGAACTCTTTTTTATTATAAAATTACAAAACGTTACATAAATAATTACAAGTACAGACATACAAAACTTAAACATAGACAGCATTCCAGCTGCCCCAGCCACATTCACACACACATTCATACCTACACATAAAACTACAAACCTACAATCTACAATAAATAACCTACAATAAATAACCTAAAATAAATAAAACTTACCCAGCCGGTTCGGCCGAAATAACCTAACCCAAAGAAATTGAAATAAAATCAAACTCAAACGAAAATATGGCTACTTCGCCGTAACTGAACTCCAGGCAACTTGCCCCTAAGCAAAAAAATATATATATATATTTTTTTTTTATATATATATATATATATATATATATATATAAACAACACTACAAACTACAAACTTACCCTAACCTAACCTGTCCCTAGCCATTCCTTATCCTAAACTAAAACTAAAACCCCCAGGACTGACCTCCGCTTCATGTCCTCTGCATGTCCGCATAGTCCGAGGCCAGCCCTACCTCCACCACTGGATGTAGGCATCCCCACACTTTGTAAGTGTCCCCCCCCCTCACCCTAACCCACCCAACCTAACTAACTAACCCCCGCTTACCCTATCCTTCAACATAATATACACAATATATACAATATACCATACAATAAACATTACTATAACCACACATAACCACTCCCGAAGGACCAAGTTCAGCCTTTGCAAGCCTTTCAAAAACCATACACTTTATCCAAAACAAAAATCTAGGGTGAGAGTATCAGCCCACCACCAGGAAGAGTACTACTAGGCTATGGTACACTAAAAGCAAAACCTCTCCAGAGGAGAGAGGCCCTGCTGGTACCCAGTCTTTCGTACTCGAGAGAACGTACCTTCACCAGGTCTCCCAGAATGTTCCTACACACCTCATCCACTGGGAGGACTTTCTGCCTTGTTGAAACTAAACACCGTGCGTTCCACGTGTAGTACCTAACCACTATGCTAACTAAAAAACATGTGCACAGGTCCCTTCTGCCCAGGTCTCTGAGCACTCCATAAGCCCACTCCGCATAGGAGAGGCTGGCTAGCCTAGGCCAGCCAATGGAAGCTCCCACCTGTTTGTACACCTCTGTATTAAATGGACACTGGAGCAGGAAGTGCTCCATACTTTCCAGTATGGAGCCGCACTCCTCCCGGGGACAACCCCTTTCATCAGAGTTCCTGTACTTCAGATTGTCCCTTACATACAGCCTCCCGTGAAAGCAGCGCCAAGCCAAGTCCCAAAACTTCAAGGGGATCCTTGCAGAATTTAGCAACTGTAACCCCTTGTCTAGATCCCGGCTTGGGCAATCCTTGAGGGCCAGGGGCTTCTGGAAGTGGGACAACAAGACCCTCTCGTCAAGGGACCTCCTTGACAGAGTCCTGATTTCCCCTACCTCCAAACCCCACCGGCGGATTACCTTCAGAATCGGGGTGACGTAAGCCGGAAGATATCCGTGAGGCGTACGCAAGTCCTTCACTTGCCCTCCTGTCTCCCATTCCTGGAAGAAAGGCCGAAACCACCCCCGGCAGGAGACTACCCACGGAGAAGCCCTCTCCATCCAGAGGTTCATCAGATTTACTTTAACAAATGTGTTTACAAGAAACACCACGGGGTTGACCATAGATAACCCCCCCTAGTCTCCTCGTGCGGTAAGTCACCTCCCTCTTGATCAGGTTCAGTCTATTCCCCCATAAGAGCTGGAAGAACAGACTGTAAACCCGAGTCCAGAGAGGCTCTGGCAAGATACACACACTGCCCAAATAGATAAGCAGAGGGAGCAGGAAAGCCTTGATCAGGTGCACCCTTTCCCTGAGGGTCAAAGACCAGCCCTTCCACTGGTCGACCTTCTGAGCGGCGATCTTAAGCCTGTTGTCCCAATTTTGAGTGGGATAATCCCCTTGACCGAAATGGATGCCTAGGACTTTGGCTGACGACTGGGGCCCTGGGAGGGTGTCCGGGAGATCAAAAGCTGGATCACCCCCTCCCAGCCAGAGACTCTCACACTTATCCCGGTTGATCATGGACCCGGATGCTTCCGAGTAGCGATCCACCTCAGACATCACATATTCCGCCTCCCCTTTCGAGGACACGAAAATGGTGACATCGTTGGCGTACGCTACTGACCTCAGAGTGGCTTCCGGCACCGCCGGATCCATCTTGACTCCCGCCAACGGTCCACGATTAACCCTCTTAAGAAAGGGATCAATCGCGAACACGTATAAAAGTGGGCTCAAAGGACAACCCTGGCGAACGCCAGACCCAACCTCAAAAGGGCAGCCAAACCAACCGTTCACAAGCGGGAAACTCTCCGCCCCCGCATACAAGATCTTTAACCAATCGACAAACCGCCCCCGGCAGGCCATACTTCAGAAGGACCGACCAGAGGTACTCATGGTTCACCCGATCAAATGCCTTTGCTTGATCTAAGGACAGCATGTACCCCCTCCAGTGGCCTGCTCTACTCTGTTCCACTGCCTCTCGGACACCGAGCACAGCACTAAAAGTGCTGCAACCTGGAACCGAGCAATGCTGAGCCACCGAAAGGAGTTGAGGCGCAAATTTCACCAGCCTGTTAAACAGTATCTTGGCCAGAATCTTTCTGTCCATATTGAGAAGTGCTATGGGACGCCAGTTCTCAATACGGCTCGGATCTTTACCCTTTGATAGGAGGATCAGGGCTGACCTCCTCATTGACTGAGGCAGAGTACCCGAGGATAGACACTCATTGAATTCCTCAGTCAAGAGGGGACATAAAGAGTCCTTAAAGGTCTTATAAAACTCGGATGTTAAAGGGACACTGACAGGCCAAAACAGCATATATAGTTAGATATATCACATTACAGGTCTTATACAGTCTTTTAAAAGCATATAAGTATCCCCCCTGTCCACCTTATAAAGAGCGAAATATAAAGTTTTATAACCTGCTTCTTCGGTCAGCAATCTACCCAAGGGGCGGCGTTTCATGTGAAAATGCGCCCAGCCAGCCTTCCCAACTGCCGTTCTTAAGCCCCGCCCAGCTCATCATTATTCACTTCGCTGGGCGGCAGCTAGAACTCTCCCCAGTCCCGATCCTGCGCCTGCGCAATTCAATCCTCCGGGCATCGTTCATGCCCAATCTTCTGCGCCTGCGCCCCGCCGTGCCGTTAGATCGCGCCTGCGTACACACACCAGCCTGCGTCTTCGAGGCAGTTGGGAAGGCTGGCTGGGCGCATTTTCACATGAAACGCCGCCCCTTGGGCAGATTGCTGACCGAAGAAGCAGGTTATAAAACTTTATATTTCGCTCTTTATAAGGTGGACAGGGGGGATACTTATATGCTTTTAAAAGACTGTATAAGACCTGTAATGTGATATATCTAACTATATATGCTATTTTGGCCTGTCAGTGTCCCTTTAAGCCGTCCGGGCCTGGAGACTTCTTCAGAGCTAACTCTTCCACCGCCAGGATAACTTCCTCCTTCCTGATCTCTTCTACCAAAACGCCAAAAGAGAGGTGAGCTTCTGACTCAGGGGTGATTTCAGCCAGGAAAGCCGACATCTTGTCCCGATCCAGATCCCTCTTTCCCAAGAGGCACGAGTAAAAGGATCTGACGACTTCCAGGATCCCTGATCTGGACCTGTTCAGGGAACCCGTACTGTCAACCAGTCCTGTCACTAACTTACTCTTCACTGACATCTTACAGTTTCTGTAGGGGTCGGGCGAGCGGTACCTTCTGAAGTCCCTCTCAAAAACTAAAGATGTGTGCCTATCATACTGGCACCTCTTGAGCAAAGATTTCACCCTGGAGATATCCTCGCGGCTACCTCCAGTCGAGACCAGATCTTCGAGTTTCCTCCTCAGACCCTGATACAGGCGGTACCTGTCCAGGGACCTGAGGCTCGAGAGCTGGCGGAAGAATTTTGCGGCCCGGTCTTTGAATATCTCCCACCACTCTGACTTAGTGTCACAGAGATCCAGCAAAGCTACCTGACTCTGAAGAAAGTCCTCAAAGGATTGTCTTACCTCTGCTTCCTCCAGGACTCCCGCATTCAGCTTCCAGTAACCTCTTCCCATTTGGGGGGATTCTGAAATATTCAGAGAGAACATAATCAGACAGTGGTCGGAGAATTCTACCTCCACAACCCTCAAGGGCGAGAAAGTAGCCTCCTCCTTCAAAAAAAACCTGTCTATTCTAGGCCTAATCCTATCTCCTCTATAGAAAGTGAAACCCCCGTGGTCTGGTGTGTGCCTAATGTGGACATCCACCAGACAAGCCTCACTAGCTATGCTATTTAAAGCTATACTATCATAAGCCAGCGGGTTTCTGGTGCCTCCCCTATCTTGGGACCTTATGATGGTGTTAAAGTCCCCACCAAAGACCACTTGCCGGCTTGTAAAAAGGAAAGGCTTGATCCTCATAAAGAGACATTTCCTGTCCCACCTGGACTGGGGCCCATAGATATTGATCAGGCGCAGTTCCTGTCCCTTCATGAGGATATCCAAGATCAAACACCTCCCCATTTCCAGCTCAACCACCCGTCGGCATTCTACCGGTACGGTGAAAAGAACCGCCACTCCGCTATACGACTCAGCCGCAAGAGACCAGAAGGAGGGCCCAGATCTCCACTCCCTCTTCGCCTTGTGGACTTCTGCCAAGTTTGACAGTCTGGTCTCCTGCAAAAATAAAACATCAGCTTCAACTCGGCTGAAAAAATCAAAGGCTGTGTAGCGAGCCGCATCAGATTTAACGCTGGCGACATTAATGGTCGCCAGTGTCAGCTGAGTGGGTACCGCCATACTTGGTGTTTAAGCTGAATGTCCTCCTTCCTTCCCGACCCTCTTACCCCTCCCGGGGCTATCCTCTAAGGCGGCGCGTCCTCTTTTGAGAGAGACGGTGGTGTCCATTCCATCTGTCACCACCGCTCCCTCTTGCGTACCGCCCCTGTCTTTCTCAGTTCCAGGAATCAGATTTGCCTCCTCTTCTGGGGACCTTACATCCACACCAGAGGGGCACGGGGCCTCCTGGAAGCCCTCCCACCTTCGCCCCCGGTACCCCACTTCTTACCTCCTCCCCGGATGAAGAGGAGGCAGAGGTCTCATCCAAAGTGAGATACCGGTTGGAGAGCTCAAGAGGGGAGCCAGTTACGCCTTCCCTGGCTACTTTGGTCGGGCTCTTTTTTTTTGAGAACCGTTTCCGTCTATTGATATTAGACCCAGTCTCACTACCCTCTGCACTTTCGTAGTTTGAAGACTGGGTCTCATCGGCCCGGTCTAGTCTCCTGATCTCCGCACTTAGCTCCCTGTCCCCTAGGGTCTCCGAACTACGGGAGCCCGCCACTTGGGGAGGGGCAGACATCACCCCATTTTGGTGGGGTTCCTTCTGTTCCCTCTCCGCCTGGCGCCTCTCCCTCCGCCTCCGCCGGGACGGACCGCTTTTGGTCTTCACTGACCCCTTAACTCGACTGTCTCCGCTAGCACCCGCCTCAGCCGAAGAGACCTCCCGGCCCACTCCTGCGTGAGCTCGGGCCGCATTGACAGCGACTAAATGGGTGTCCGAGCACACCACGCAAGTTGCACCTAATTTCCACACAAGATGCAGCAAGGTGACCTGTCCCTCCACACAACGCGCACTTCTGCACTTGGCAGCTGGCGCTGAAGTGTGAAGAGCTGCCGCACTTGTGACAGAGCTTAGGCTGCCCCCTGTAGAAAATGAGAATCCTATCCCGGCCAATGAAGGCAGAGGATGGAATGTGGGAAACCGTGCTTCCTAGACATTTCAACTTCACATTGAAAGTCCAGGCTCCCGACCAAATGCCAAATTCGTCCAGGTTTTTCGATGGTACACCCTGGACGTCCCCATACCTACTTAGCCACGTCAGAATATCAATGCAAGAAAGCGATTCATTACGGGTCAAAACGGTCACTTTCTTGACGTTGTTCTGCCGGGTTATCGCCTGAGCGAAAAAACCTTTCCAATCCGGTAAGTTCTTCACCAGCTCATACCCGGACCAGAAAAGCTCTAGGCCGGGGGCGGAGCTAGCGCCGGACAGAGATGGCAGCTTGATCCGGAGCTCTGCTCTACAGACCGTCTATTGCACCAGCTATCTTTAGCAAATCGATTGCAAAATGGTAAAAATCGGGAACCCTAAAGCCGGGGAGCACCCCAGTACCAATAAAAATCAGATTGCAGGGGGAGATATGGACAAGTTCCTGAAGAAAGCGGCCGCTTCATATGTGGCTCGTGATTCCAAAATGGCGCCCGCTCAATCTCAAAGAGCCAGATCGGAAGAAGAGAGCGATGGCGAAGAACCGCAAGGTAAGGGGGCCCTCCCGATTACCAGAAACTATCTAAAAAACACCCTGGGTAAAGCCCTCGAACCCCTTTTGAGTGAATTTGCTGCCATGCGCCAGGACATGCGCCACATAGGGGATAGAGTGGAAGCCCTTGAGAACCAGCAGGCTCAGATAACGGAACACCAGAGGGCCACTGCCAACTCGCTCCAGAAATGTGGGACTTACCTGAACCAGCTACAAAATGCCTTAGAAGACCAAGAAAATAGAGGTCGAAGAAACAACCTGCGCATAAGAGGGATCCCTGAGGCTGTACTTCCTGGTGACATCCCGGCTGCAGTTATCACCCTGTGCTCCTCTCTCCTAGGCCCAGATTTCACCTCAGAGATAATATTGGAAAGGGCACACAGGGCACTTCGCCCAAAACCCAAAGCGGAGGAACCCCCAAGGGATATCATTTGTAAGTTTTTAAACTTTCAAGTAAAATCTGCGGTCCAAGAAGCTGCTAGAAATAAACAGGATATACTATTCGAAGGTGCCATGATCTCAATTTATCAAGATTTAGCCCCCTCTACTTTAAGGAAACGAAAATTCCTTAAGCCTTTGACGGATTAGCTAAGGGCAAATAGGATCCTATATAAATGGAACTTTCCCTTTGGACTCTCCTTTCTTCAAGGTGGCCGTCGCATGAATATTACTGCCTTTGCTGACCTGGATGCGGTGTACGACCACCTACAAATACCTCCAATGCAGATAGAAAATTGGGATTTATTCCAAGATCTTGGTACTCATCCTGAAGTCCCAACCGTGGAAGCTTTCACCCTACAGCATACTCCAAAGAGCCACAAAGCGGGGAAGAGAGTTTGACAACTTACTCCAAAAAGACTGTCTCAAGATTAACTTGTGGATCTATTCTGCTAAAAGTCCCCATCACAGAGGCAGTATTTTTTCTTTTCCTTCTTTTTCTTTTTCCTTTCTGTTCTGGACTCACCTGGATCCATCCGGATAATATGCTTTATCTTAATATGGGGACTCTTGTTAAAGATTACCCATATAGCTTTATTTACTGCTAGTGGAACCGGGAATGAAGCCAGTTTGTTAGGATATTATTTTTGTGCCCAATATCATATGCATCATTTGTCTAACTCCTTCCCCCCCCCCCCCTATTTTCCTTCCTTCTTACTACTTTTTGAGGAGGGCTTAACCAGCTTCTCCTTTTCATTGAATTCCCGATGATAGTTTAAACTAACTCAAGATTACTATCCGGCTGCTATTTTACGTGCAAAACGGAATGTTAACCGGTCACTGACCAACCTTTCCCCCATGCTTTATACTAGTGGGTTACCCCACAGACTGGTTTATTTTTTGGTTATATGTTATGTTCTCACTTTTTCCCTTTCCCTTTTGTTCAGTTCTAGGTACCATACACACATATATCTGAACTTTATGGGAGACAGACAGGACTTGAGAGATCCGGCTTCTCTCCTGGACGGGGTGGAGATACCTGAAACCGTGAGTGTCCTCTTCTGGGGGACCAGCACATCTTGCACCACTCTAGCCACAGCAACCCATACCCATGGCTGATATTCATATAGCTTCCTATAATGTAAAGGGTTTCAATTCACCCTCCAAAAGGAGCCAGATCTTCTCCATCTTACGCAAAGAGGGCTCGGATGTGCTGCTTCTCCAGGAGACGCACTTCAGGTTCAACCATTATCCCAATATGGAATTCTCTCACTACCCACTCTGGTTCCATTGTGGGGGGTGTTCTGCCTCGTCCGGGGGAGTAAGTATAGGATTTAAGAGGAGGGTCCCTTTCAAATACATTGACCAAATGCTCGACCCAGAAGGTAGATTCATCATGGTTAAGGGGAATATAGGGATTCAGAAGTATACCTTCATAAATTTATACGCCCCAAACACTAAACAGGCTACATGGCTGTCTTCCATATCCCCTTTGATTATGTCCTTCAAGGAAGGTATCGTAGTTCTGGGTGGAGATCTCAATATAGCCCTTAACCCCCAATTGGACTCATCAGCACACAAAACCTCCCACTCAAAGCGCTCCTTAAAATTTATCAGAAACACTCTATGGGATCTCCATTTGATAGACGTCTGGCGTACCCATAACCCCAGCACCCTAGACTATACATTCTATTCCCACCTACACAACAACTATCACCGTATAGATTACCTTTTCATTTCAAAAGAGCATCTTCAACTATGCCCGACGGCCAAGATTGGTTCGATACATCTGTCTGATCATGCCCCAATCTTTTTAAAGGTATCATCTCCTACCCGCAAACCTAAAAACTTTAATTGTAGACTTAATGAGTTTATACTTGGGAACTCAGATTCCATTAAGAAAATTGGGTCACTACTGGAAGAATACTTTAACTTAAATTCTCTTCCAGAACTTTCACCCCAAACCATATGGGACGCTCACAAACCCTTCATCAGGGGCGAGTTTATTAGCTTAGGGTCGCATCTAAAAAAAACTAGAGAAAGTAACATTAATAACCTCCTTTCTAAAATAAATAAGCTGGAATCTACCCACAAGAATACCCAGCTGGAATCCCAATTACAAGAGCTCTCCAAAGCAAGAGCTGAATTAAAAGCTCTAATGCATACCAATTCGGCTAAATACTACCTCAACTCCCAATATAAGTTCTTTGCGCACGGGGACAAAGCCACCAAATTCCTCATAAATAGAATAAAAGCTAGAAGGGCAGACAATTACATTCACCAATTGTCCTCCCCTAAGGGCGACCCAGTATTTGCTTCATTCAAGATAGCCAAACAATTTAGGGACTTTTACGAAAACCTTTATAACCTCCCAACTTCCACTCCCCCAGCATCTCATCCTTCACTAGTTGATGCATTTCTCAAATCAACGTCTTGTCCGACATTATCTGCTAACCAAAAACAATCGCTTGAAGCCCCTTTCACCATGGATGAAATAGCTATAGCCTTGGCCCAAATGCCTCAGGGAAAAAGCCCAGGTCCAGATGGACTCCCTGCATTCTATTACAAAACATTAAAAAAACACCTCCTTCCCCACCTGCTGAAGGTATGCAATCAGTCTATGCAGGGTATCCCATTATCAAGGGATATGGCGTCCGCTCATATAGCCTTGATTCCAAAGGAGGGGAAGGACCCTAAGTTATGCGCAAACTACAGGCCAATATCCCTCCTGAATATTGACCTCAAAATTCTAGCGAAATTACTGGCCAATCGCTTGGCTGTCCTTCTCCCTCTGCTGGTACATATGGATCAGGTAGGCTTCGTGCGCAATAGGGAAGGTAGAGACAACACTACTAGAGTCATTAATGCTCTATGTTTTGCTAGACATACCTCCACTCCTCTTGTTCTGCTCAGTACTGACGCTGAAAAAGCGTTTGATCGTATAAATTGGAACTATTTACGACATGTTTTAGCTTTCTTCGGCCTGCCTAATCCATATGTTAAGGCTGTATTTGCCATGTACAACCAGGCTACCGCTAGAGTAATGGTTAACGGTGATCTTTCCTCTCCCTTCCAAATCCATAATGGAACCCGTCAAGGTTGCCCCCTTTCCCCCCTCTTATTCATTCTGGCTATGGAGCCACTTTTATCTAGGCTTAGGTTGGATACTGAGATCAAAGGTATATTCCTAGGGGGTAGGACCCACAAAATTGCGGCATTCGCAGATGATGTCATGATAATGACTTCCAACCCCAAAACCTCCCTTCCCATTATCCAGGAACACCTAAAGAATTACAGTATAGTTTCAGATTTCAAGATTAATGAGAGCAAGTCCACTATTATTAGCATAGGAATTTCACCACAGCGTAGACTTTCTTTAATGAAAAACTCCCCTTTCAATTGGTCCTCTCCTACCATTACCTACCTTGGGGTGAAACTTAGTCCTAATATCTCAGAATTGTATACACTTAACTATATTCCCTTAAGGACCGCTTTATTTTCTGCCCTAGACAAACTCACCAAATCAGCTCCAACCCTTTCATGGTTTGGAAGGAAAAATATCCTATCTGCTCTCATTATCCCACGCCTTACATATCTCCAACAAGTCCTCCCAATTCCCATTCCCAAATCTTACTACTCTGCCTTAAAGCAGAGATTTAGAACTTTTATATGGAATGGTAAAAAAGCGAGACTTGCCTACTCTCTCCTATCCCGATCACGTAAGTCAGGTGGAATAGGGCTCCCAGACCCGGAACTATATGGGAAGGCTATACTCATGTCACGTATCATTGACTGGTTGAGAAACACTGACAGCAAATCTTGGGTGGCCATGGAACAAAGTATTATTGGAATGCCAACACGAGCCTTATGTCTGGGCCATCTCAACTCCCCCCTAACAAACCTACAACCTTTCCCAATCATCAAAGCCACACTTGAAGCCTGGAAGTGGTGGAATCTTAATCATTGCTCCATTCCCTTTCCTTCTCCCCTTGTTACAATTAGTGATATCCTTGGCTCATTCTCCAGCGGTCCTAGGAGTTCCTCCTCTAAGTCAATTAGTTCCTCTTCTGTGCCAATCTCCCATCTACTGGAACCACAGGGATTAGTACCAACGTATGATACCATCAGATCTATCCTAAACCCACAACCATGCGATTTCAACCTCATATCACTTGTTAAATCATTTGTTCATAAAAGCAACATGAATGGTGAACTCCTTCGCCCGCTTACATGGTTTGAAGCCTTAATAATTAACCCCAATCCCCCAAAAAAACCTATCTCTCTTATATATAACAAACTAAGATCCCCTCCGTTAACTATTAAGCCAGCCTTTATCCGCTCCTGGGAACTAGAAACCTGCGTGGATCTCCCTCTTCAAACATTACCCACGTTATTTGAAATCCCACACAAGTCATCTAGATGTGTTAGAATTCAAGAGAATGGATACAAGATCCTTTCGCAGTGGTATATTACCCCAATCAAGTCCTCGCACTTCTCTAGACCCACTTCTAATTTATGTTGGAGATGTCAAGGAGAGTTAGGCACTTTCCTACACATTTGGTGGGCATGCCCAGCTATCAACAAATGGTGGACAGAAATCTTTCAGATTAGCAACCAAATCTGCTCCTCCAATATAGCCATCTCCCCCTACGGAGCGCTGCTCTCCTTCTTTAATAACAAAACATTATCGCCCCCTTCCTACCTTTTTAAACAGCTCTTGTTAGCAGCCCGCCTACTGGTTCCTAAGCATTGGCTACAAACCAGCCTACCCACACTAGAGCAATGGAGAATCAAAGTAGACCAAATACATCGTTTTGAGGAAATGGCCTCCTGGGAATCACGGTCACACTTGACATTCCTGAAAAAATGGGCCCCCTGGACGAAATACAGATTCCAACAACATTAATTTTCCCTAACCCACCCTCCGACCATTCTATGGGTAATATAATTCCTATGTTTCATGGGTAAGGCCAAGGGGTTGGGAGCAGGCTCAGACCGGCTGGATTGAGACCGAGAAGATGAGCTAAGGTATTTTCAATCTTCACCTTCTCCCCCAAGCCCCACGTGTACCACGTTTACTCTACACAGTCTGGGATTGAATAACCTGTTACTGAGGAATGTGAGTCCACATATGTCTCCCCTTTCTTAGCTTTAGCATAATGTCCATAACCTATATATGCTGAGTGATAGGAATCTCTGAGTCCCACTTGGTACCCCTGGCACCAAACTTCTAGTATCGGCTTGGTTTGAGTCCCTTTCTGACGTCAGGAGAGCGCTTCACTCAGTAGGTAACGAAAGACACAACAGTGATGTACTGAATGAACACTCTAAGGTTTATTTTTAATGCACACAGGTTATATAGAGGGGGCTTTACCCTCTTTATTAGCATATCATCGTATGTTATGTATTTAACCTATCATATTAACACGTTTCATTCTACGCTCAGAGAAATAGAAACAAAAATGGAACTTCCATATTAGGAATATTGTCCGGGAGTAGTGCCAAAGAGATAAGATTCAGGGTTACAGAGAATAGAAACCTTACAGTATATTAGTTTCACAGCAATCAGAGTTAGTACCTAACATAGAAACAAAACTTCAGCAAAAAGCAGAATTCATTTTGACATAATAAAGAACATGGATTCCTTTCAAATCCCCTCTTAAGAACCTTTAGTGGATCACACTACATGGTTCTTTCCTTTCTTGTCCTTTTTCTCTCTATATGATATTAGGTAATTCTTATACCCATCTGGGCTTCGATCCTCCTGGGGTACAGTAGTCTGGTATAATGACAAATTAGAGAGCCCTTTTTCTAGCATTCGTCTCACACAGGGAATAACACATAATACTACTACACCTATTACTACAATTACTATTAGTATGACAATCCCTAGTTGCATGAGACCTTGTTTCCAATTTGTGAACCATCCAAAGTATTGATCCCATGGATCATTTATACCTGAGTTCTTTTTCAGTTCTACTGACAGATCTTCAAGCTTCTTTATAGCTATTGTGACCTTACCAGTGGGGCCAGTATTATTTGGTATGTATGTGCAACAGGAGGTTGGATCAATCAATACTCGGCACACCCCGCCCTTCTCTGCAAGAATCATATCCAACACCATTCGATTCTGGAATGTCATGATTGAGTCTGCTTGTAGTTCTTCTGCTACCCCTAGAAATGCATCTCTAGTATAGTTTACAAACCTTTGCTGATTGTAGTATATGTAATTTATCCAATCAACATTTTTATTCACAGTAATGATGGGAAATATTGATTCAAATCCGGCAGCTACTTGATCTCTAGCTTTGAACTCATCTGGGACCCCTCTTGGAACACCTATTGCATCTATATACACATGGGGATCAAAACTTGAAAGGGGGCTGCTTCTTTTGTTTATATTTAGCACCCCTTTGTCTGTAATATCTGATTCAGTAAAAATGTGCATGTTCATTATAACTTTGGCAAGCGCACATTCACCTTTCCAGGCACCTTCCAATCTGGATCTTATTTTTCCATCTCCACAGATCCAGTACACATCTCCTATGGAGTACACTTGGTTCTGAGTGAGGGATATGTTCAGATTGCTGTATTTGTGACAATAACCTTTGGTGAAATTCTGTACATTCCTCCCATGTGTACTCCCCTTGTAACATGTGTAGTTACCTGGATATACCTGGATGCCTGCCCCTGGGCGAGGATTTTTTAACAAAAAAGGGTATTTTGATTTCCATTCTGTACATACACTGTGGTTATAAGACATATTAACAAAAAGAGTCAAAAAACATTCTTCAACACTTTCTGGTAACACTAGGGGTACGGTACCTAGGTGTGGCTTGGTAGCACCGCATATGTAACAGTTACTTTTATTCACAGAGGCTGCACTATACTTCATCCACTCCAGCCACAAATTAACATCAGAAAAACCCGTCCCCATGGCCAAAGTATCCTCATATGTGGGATTAGATATGGCCCTTAGGTTTTTTAGAGAAACTATATGCGGGGCTAGTGGGTTTTTGGGGACACCTGTGATGGGCTGGTATTCCTTAGACTTACATAGAAACATAGAATGTGTCGGCAGATAAGAACCATTTGGCCCATCTAGTCTGCCCAATATACTGAATACTATGGATAGCCCCCGGCCCTATCTTATATGAAGGATGGCCTTATGCCTATCCCATGCATGCTTAAACCCCTTCACTGTATTTGCAGCTACCACTTCTGCAGGAAGGCTATTCCATGCATCCACTACTCTCTCAGTAAAGTAATACTTCCTTATATTACTTTTAAACCTTTGCCCCTCTAATTTAAAACTGTGTCCTCTTGTGGTAGTTTTTCTACATATCTCTAAGTTTGAACATTTGTGTTACCTGAGAAGTCTCAGCTCCCCACATTTTATGGAAGTACCATCCCAATACATAATCTCCTTCATCATATTTACCAGGGTTGTCTATTGTCAATACAATCTTCATTTCCGCTGACCTTTTTTTGCAATAATTCAATGAGGAGGTGTCCACATAACACGTCCCTCTCTCAAGGAGTGTCATTCTAGTCAAAAGGGACTTAGAATTTTTTATCCCTCCTTTTGAGGACGCTTTCTGGTTTATATCCCCATTCTGTCCCTGTATTCCATCCCACTGATCCCCAGTATCCACAACCTTTTCCCCAGTATGAGTCTGTTACACATATATACAGTGGAGGAAATAATTATTTGACCCCTCACTGATTTTGTAAGTTTGTCCAATGACAAAGAAATGAAAAGTCTCAGAACAGTATCATTTCAATGGTAGGTTTATTGTAACAGTGGCAGATAGCACATCAAAAGGAAAATCGAAAAAATAACTTTAAATAAAAGATAGCAACTGATTTGCATTTCATTGAGTGAAATAAGTATTTGAACCCTCTAACAACAAAAGACTTAATACTTGGTGGAAAAACCCTTGTTTGCAAGCACAGAGGTCAAACGTTTCTTGTAATTGATGACCAAGTTTGCGCACATTTTAGGAGGAATGTTGGTCCACTCCTCTTTGCAGATCATCTCTAAATCCCTAAGGTTTCGAGGCTGTCTCTGTGCAACTCTGAGCTTGAGCTCCCTCCATAGGTTTTCGATTGGATTAAGGTCCGGAGACTGACTAGGCCACTCCATGACCTTAATGTGCTTCTTCTTGAGCCACTCCTTTGTTGCCTTTGCTGTATGTTTTGGGTCATTGTCGTGCTGGAACACCCATCCACGACCCATTTTCAGTTTCCTGGCAGAGGGAAGGAGGTTGTCGCTCAGGATTTCACGATACATGGCTCCGTCCATTTTCCCGTTAATGCGAATAAGTTGTCCTGTGCCCTTAGCAGAAAAACACCCCCAAAGCAAAATGTTTCCACCCCCATGCTTGACGGTGGGGACGGTGTTTTGGGGGTCATAGGCAGCATTTTTCTTCCTCCAAACACAGCGAGTTGAGTTAATGCCAAAGAGCTCTATTTTGGTCTCATCAGACCACAGCACCTTCTCCCAGTCACTCTCTGAATCATTCAGGTGTTCATTGGCAAACTTCAGACGGGCCTGCACATGTGCCTTCCTGAGCAGGGGGACCTTGCGAGCCCTGCAGGATTTTAATCCATTGCGGTGTAATGTGTTTCCAATGGTTTTCTTGGTGACTGTGGTCCCTGCTAATTTGAGGTCATTAACTAACTCCTCCGGTGTAGTTCTAGGATGCTTTTTCACCTTTCTCAGAACCATTGACACCCCACGAGGTGAGATCTTGCGTGGAGCCCCAGAGCGAGGTCGATTGATGGTCATTTTGTGCTCCTTCCATTTTCGAACAATCGCACCAACAGTTGTCACCTTCTCTCCCAGCTTCTTGCTAATGGTTTTGTAGCCCATTCCAGCCTTGTGCAGGTCTACAATTTTGTCTCTGACATCCTTGGACAGCTCTTTGGTCTTTCCCATGTTGGAGAGTTTGGAGTCTGCTTGATTGATTGATTCTGTGGACAGGTGTCTTTTATACAGGTGACTAGTTAAGACAGGTGTCCTTAATGAGGGTGACTAATTGAGTAGAAGTGTCTAACCACTCTGTGGGAGCCAGAACTCTTAATGGTTGGTAGGGGTTCAAATACTTATTTCACTCAATGAAATGCAAATCAGTTGCTATCTTTTATTTAAAGTTATTTTTTCGATTTTCCTTTTGATGTGCTATCTGCCACTGTTACAATAAACCTACCATTGAAATGATACTGTTCTGAGACTTTTCATTTCTTTGTCATTGGACAAACTTACAAAATCAGTGAGGGGTCAAATAATTATTTCCTCCACTGTAGGCCTGTCCTTCTACATAGTCGTTGGAACAATAGTTATAATATGAACATGTTTTCAATATATCACAAAGGCAAAAGGTGTAGGTAGCTACGTGAGTGTTAGATGAATTATACCAAAAGGTGATGACGCCGCCCTTGCTAGTTGCGGCTACTTCTCCCTTACTACTAATTGGTAAAATCAACAAGATTATTGAAGCAATCTTAGTCAGTACATTCAACCATTTCCCAGAAAGGGGTGAGGAGCTCATCATGTTGGAGGTCAGGGCTGTCTGCCCCCGTTAGTACCTCTGGGCCTTGTTGGAGGTCAGGGCTGTCTGCCCCCGTTAGTACCTCTTGTCCTTCTTCAAGGCCAAGGCTGTCTGCCTCCGTTCCTGCCTCCTCTCTTGTTCTCACAAGCTTCACTCGGGTGGCGTGGATCCAAGTTGGAGACTGTTCAGTCAGCACGGCTGTTCTGGTTACTGCGACCACGGTAGTGGGTTGGCCATAAGCGAAGTCACCTTGGGATTTTCCTTTCTTCAGTGTTTTGATCACTACCTCATCCCCCACCCTGTATGGGTGGGTGGGTTCCTGTGGAAGAGAGGGAAACTTACAAGCAACTTTTTCCTCAGTTTTATTAAGAACCTGTATCAATTTGGTGACATTTTCTTCCCTTATTAAATCAAGATAACCTTCCTGCACTATCATTGGGCGTCTTGCCCAGGGGGTGGGGAAAGGCCTTCCCATGAGTATCTGTAAGGATTCTCAATGCTGTTATATCCTACCCCTCTTTGCAGACTAATCCTGTCTTAGGATTTTTCTGCAATACTGGATAACACCAGTCTTGCTGTTCCTGTTCAGTGGAATACAGGGGCATAGCTATAGGCTCATGGGCCCTGGTGCAAGAGTTCAATTTGGGCCCCCCCTACTCCACAGCAGAAGTATATGCCAATCGTTCACCAGCAAGGCAGTTGGCACTGGGATCTCTATGTTATTGGTCAGTTAATACATCAGGGACCCCCTGGCATGGGGCTTATTATCACAATCTCACCGGCTCTCCCACCAGGCGGGTCAGAGCCCGGATTCACTCAAGACAGACACAGAGTCGCAGTCACTCACTCACTGGACCAACCGGACCAGGACCCCGGTCGGTCGGACGCTCACCTCAGTAAGTCAGTCAGTGTGTCTCGCAGTCACACTCACAGGATAGGAGAGCAGTGGCGTAGCGTGGGTTGCCTGCACCCGGGGAAAGCCAAAAATTGTGCCACCCCCCTACCCCGGGCACGCCCCTTTTAACAAATACTGTAGTAGATCACTAGCAGTCCTATGTAACACAGTGATAACTCTCTGAGTACAGATAATATTGTAGATGGGTGTGAGGCCCCAGAATTCAGAACACAGTGTTACCTGAAGTCTGGGGCCGGATGCGGCAGTGTGGGTCAAATTCTATATACCCCTTACCCTACCGAGAAACAGATATGTGCATGGGTAATATTATTACAGGAGAATGCCGCACCATACCTGTTACATCCAGTGACGTCTCCTGTGATGTAGACTTTTCTCAACGTCTTCATCCAGAGATAAGACCGCCATGACACCTTCTTTCAGCCGCTTCTCGTCTCTGCAGAGTTTCACAGATTATTTTTTAGGTTCCTCACTTTACTCTCATCCTCTCCTTCCTGGTGTCTCAACAACTCCTCCTGCTGCCCCCCAATATTGTGCTAGAGCCAGACAGATAGTCCCCCATTCCCCATAATATTATTCCCCCTGTATATTATAATGGCCCCCACTTTATTATTAATATAATGGCCCCCACTTTATTATTAATATAATGGCCCCTCTTTAATAACAAAGAGGGGGCCATTATATTAATAATAAAGAGGGGGCCATTGCATTAATAACAAAGAGGGGGCCATTATATTAACAACAAGGGGGCCATTATATTAATAATAAAGAGGGGGCCATTATATTAACAACAAGGGGGCCATTACATTAATAATAAAGAGGGGGCCATTATATTAATAACAAAGAGGGGGCCATTATATTAATAACAAAGAGGGGGACATTACATTAATAATAAAGAGGGGGCCATTATATTAATAACAAAGAGGGGGCTATTATATTAATAACGAGGGGGACATTATATTATTAATAAAGAGGGGGCTATTATATTAACAACGAGGGGGCCATTATATTAATAATAAAGAGGGGGCCATTATATTAATAATAAAGAGGGGGCCATTATATTAATAATAAAGAGGGGGACATTATATTAATAATAAAGAGGGGGACATTACATTAATAATAATGTATTGGCCCCCTCTTTATTATTAATATAATGGCCCCCTCTTTATTATTAATATAATGGCCCCCTCTTTATTATTAATATAATGGCCCCCTCTTTATTATTAATATAATGGCCCCCTCGTTGTTAATATAATAGCCCCCTCTTTATTAATAATATAATGTCCCCCTCGTTATTAATATAATAGCCCCCTCTTTGTTATTAATATAATGGTAGTCTCTCCAGTCTCCACTCTTATTAATACTATGATGTCCACTGACTGAGTCAGTGGTCCTCCTCTCGTGCCCCCAGTGCCTCTGCAATAAGGGTAGAACGTAGGGTACATAAAAAAAAAAAAAAATTAATACTTACCTCTCTCTCCTTCACAGCTTGTGGCATCCTGGTACAGGCGGTCACCAATGCCTCGCTCACTGTGCCTTCCCGCGCCGCATCATCTCGCGAGATCCGACGCAGGAGGTCACAGTGAGGTACGTGACTAAGTCCTGCGTCGCACCTCAATTGAAGCCGCTCCCCCGGCCCCTCCTCCTTACTTCGCCTGCCCAGCTGCCCTGCACAGTGCGCGTCACGCAGGGCCTCTCCTCTCGGCCTCCGCTCCGCCCCCTGTAAATCGTATTTTAGTTATTCAGCTGGGGCTGCGTTCTCCTGGCTTGAGGGGGCCCTGTGGGCCCCCCTGACTCAGGGGCCCGGTCGCAATTGCGACCGCTGCGACCCCTATAGCTACGCCACTGGTGGAATATCTTTGAAGATCAGTAAGCATTTGTGACATCTCAGGGGTTGGAGGTGCCAAACATGGCATCTCCCAATGGTTACATGGACCTGTGGGGTTGCATTTGGCCACTCGTTTCGCCACCTTATCTGCCAGCGCATTGCCCTGTGAGACATGATCCTTACCATCTGTTGCCGTGAATCCTCTCCTCTGTCAAATCATACCATGGTCCCACACTACCCCATGTGCGTACCTACTATCAGTATAAATGGTGACAGATCTATCAGTATGTAGAATACATGCTCTAGTGAGTGCAATGAGCTCAGCTGCCTGCTGTGTTGAGTGTGGATGCCCTTGAGTAGGCCTATAACATCATGTGTAGTGTGCAAAAATGGTGTAACGTCACATTGTGAAAGGAGTTGCCAACTCTACCATCATAGCACAGGCTGCAAGAGAACACAGACATGCCGGCATCCCTTGAACAGGGGTGGGCATTACCTTTGAGAAAAATACACAAGGACGCAACTTGCCTCCGTGTTCTTGTGTCAGTACACCCGCCATGGTTTTACAATTTTGTCGTGCAAACATGTGGAAGTTTGTAGTCAGGGAGGCCCAATCCTGGACTTGACATTAATGAACATTTCAGATAATCAAATGCATTGTACATTTCTGAAGACCATCTTATTAAATCAGGTTTGTCCTGCAGTGTTGCCTGTCTCAAGATATTATCATAGTAGGAACAGTCTGGGATCCATTGTCTGCAGTAGTTTATCATTCCAAGGAAGGATAGCATTTCCTTCTTGGAGAGCGGGGTGACCAAGCCCGCTACAGACTGAACTCTCCCTGGACTGATCCTCCTTTCCCCCTTTGTCAGGACAAACCCCAAGTATTCGACTTGCTGTTTACACCATTGCATTTTCCCTAATGACACTCTGTGTCCACATTCAAACAACCATTGTAACAGTGATATACCATCCTCAATGTTGGCCTCCACTGACATACTGCACAACAGTAAATCATCCACGTATTGCAACAACACGGAACCTTGGGGGGGGTGCCATGGTTTTAACGTGGCTTGGAGGACTATGCTGTACACTACAGGTGAATCAGCACATCCCTAGGGCATTCTGCCCCAGGTCAGTTGACATCTGTCAAAGGAAAAAGCAAAAATTAGTCTGGTCTTCTTGTCAACTGGGATAGAAAAGAATGCATTTTTCAGATCTATCACACTGAACCAAACAGCGTCTGCTGGAATGGCAGATAGTAACTGAATGTCAGGTACAACAGGGGCTATAGGCACAATGATGTTGTTGATGGCCCTTAAATCCTGTACAAAGCGGGTAGTACCATCTGCCTTTGTCACTGGATTCACGGGCGTGCTGTAGGGTGAAATCACCTCTTCCAGGATTCCCTTTTGTAGGAATTCTTTTATCATTGGCCTAAGTCCATCAAGTTTCTCTTTTGGCAGTAGGTATTGTTTCTGGAACACTGAAATGACACCTGGTTTTACAGTAGCTTTGTAAGGTGTGCAATCTATGAATCCTGTGTCATATTCATTTGAAGACCATAATGCAGGGTTAATGTTGTTAAGTTCTGGGTGGTTCTGTATGTTTGCAAGAATCAGTGGCACTGGTGTAGAGACTGGAATGAGATCTGAGTGTACTCTTATGCCCTGATTTTTGGCTGACACTTGTAAATCAAGCTTAATGAACAAATCTTTACTTAACACACTTGAGGTTGCACTGCTATCTACCATGAATCCTACTCTCAGTCATCTAAGTCCACCCCTTTTAGTCGGACGCTGTGGTCCACCTTCTGTCCGTGAGAACAGAGCTCTGATGTGAAGCACAACACTTAACATGTAACACGTAACTTCAAACATTGAAACAAACAGATCTGACAATACAGACATGAACACACAAAGGGCCCATAAGAAACTTTTCATTAACTTCGATAAAAAAAATCTACAGCTTGATCAATGCTGTTGGCACCAATAAAAACCAAAAACTTCCAGGAAAAATAAAATTCTCAATGCGCATATTATATGAAAACAAATATCGTACTCCATACACATTAATATACATTTCATGTACTCATCTTCACAAAACAGCTCATAACCACGCCCTTACACATAAAAACTGAATTGCACACACAGCTCTCCTAAAGCATCCATTAGGGCTCTTTCACACTTTCAACTCCACTACAACTCAGAGCCACACCCATTCACATTCCACTGAATTATTTGTCTTCCAACCTAATCACACAATTGTCTTTGTTTCATCCCAAAACTTGCAACACAGTTTTCCGGGAAACAGCCACACCACACCCAGAATTGCTGATGGTCTGTCGCTGTAAGACAATATACATGTTATAATCATAAAGTCATTTTGTTAAACCCAAATCATTTTATATGTCAGGTGTTCTTAGTTAATGTTGTTCATATATAATAATTCTTGTTAAAAACTGGATTCTCACATTACACTGCTGGGGAAAGAAAATTATTGAACAATTTTTGTCTTCTATAATAATATTACACATATAACATCACTTACTCTGCAGGATTCCCTACTCCTTTGTATCATGTAATCCAAATCCTAGGACGGGTCATGGTCAAAATGTGGCCATGTTTCTTTGTCTCCCAGACAAAGACCCTTTATCATGTCCATGTGGTACGGGCTATTATCGCCGTCCCTGGGAAAAAGGGGCTAGCAGCTTGCATGAACTCAGTCCATCCAGCTAAGTTATCCACCCATGGGTTAAATAGGAAGTAATTTGTGGGACTACACCGTGCAACATAAACTTTGCATGTTTCTCCCGTCTCAGGTTTGGGATGATTTGTTTTAGACCCTTGTGACCCCATTCCGTCTGATATTTTAATGATGCTACTTTCCTAGGACTGGCTGTACTGAAGCATTAAGGATTCAACAAATTAATGCTGTCAACTAGGCAAAGGACTCAGGTCTGATCAGAAAATATCAGAGTGTCTCATCAAACATATAATTTGTTGCTTTGGTCTGCCGCTTGTGTTCACCTATCTGCGGGTTAATGGATTGCTCCCAGCCGGGGGTGGGGCGTATTGCAGACCTCCGCAACACAGTAAAACAACAATGCAATGTCCTTAAAACTCTATGCAAATAGTGAACTTCATTCCGTACACTTACCACCCGGACATCAGTATCCTTATCTCAACTCTAATAATCTTATACTTTAAAACAACGTTAAAAGAGTCAAACCAAGCTCCATCCTTGTCTCCCTGAGACAATATTATGTAGTGTGCACTATATTTTCTCTGAGTGATCCTCACGGCGGACTCCCGGAGTCCCCGGGTCACTCCCCCAGACTCCCGGAGTCTGTACCCTGTATCCCTGATACAGTAATTATACTAGAAGTTGTAGGTTCTACTTACTAGATCGGGACGTGGTCCTCGGATCGGCCAGAGGACAATAACAGATGCCTTCCTTACCGAACACGAGGAAAACCTTCCCGATCCCGGACGCAAGCCCCCAACTGATAGGAATCTCTGAGTCCCACTTGGTACCCCTGGCACCAAACTTCTAGTATCGGCTTGGTTTGAGTCCCTTTCTGACGTCAGGAGAGCGCTTCACTCAGTAGGTAACGAAAGACACAACAGTGATGTACTGAATGAACACTCTAAGGTTTATTTTTAATGCACACAGGTTATATAGAGGGGGCTTTACCCTCTTTATTAGCATATCATCGTATGTTATGTATTTAACCTATCATATTAACACGTTTCATTCTACGCTCAGAGAAATAGAAACAAAAACGGAACTTCCATATTAGGAATATTGTCCGGGAGTAGTGCCAAAGAGATAAGATTCAGGGTTACAGAGAATAGAAACCTTACAGTATATTAGTTTCGCAGCAATCAGAGTTAGTACCTAACATAGAAACAAAACTTCAGCAAAAAGCAGAATTCATTTTGACATAATAAAGAACATGGATTCCTTTCACTGAGTATCTCCAGTATCTCTCGGCAATGGTCCTCATCCTTATTCCTTTTTGTGCTATAACATTGCTTATATATGATTTTGTGTATGGTACTGATTCACACCACTGTTTTGGTGTAATGTTACACTGTATATTTTCTTAAGAGCAAAATAAAAACTTTTAAAACTCAAAAAAAAAAAAAAGAAAAAAGAAAAGCTCTAGGCCCTCCGGCCGGGCAAAGCTGATGTCAAACTCCCTGGAACCATAGGGATGTATCAGGGCGAAGATGTCAGCCACCCTGAAACCCATCTCAAGCAGGAGCTCCACCACCCTCTTTCTCGTAGGGCAGGCATCATTGCTTCTCCACTTGAGACAGACTACATTCCGTCTGGTCCCAGGGCCGGTTGTGGGCAGGGACCAGGTGGTCTCGCCCCCCCTTTCCTCTCGGAAAGCTCGCAGGCCGTGCCTGTCTATCCATAAGGATAGGTCCACCTTCTCACCCTCTACTGTCATTGAACTCTCCCCCTTTTTCAGGGCCTCCAGGAGCCGCCGTTGCAAGTCACCAACCGCGACTCCTGGGAATGAGGAAGCCAACGAGGATAGCCCCTCCCCCCAACGGCCGCAGCCACACTGGCATAACTTCTGCCAGGTGTTACGGCCGCAGGAGGGGCAACCGAACCGGCCCCCACTACACTAGTACCAGATACCACACTGGACCCCTCCGGAGGGCGGACACCAGGAGCCGCAGCCACCGCTTTCTCAGCGACGGTCCGCTGACCCCCAGCATCCATCCCACCTTTGGGAGCAGATGCAACACCTCCACCAACACCCCTACCACCACCCTGCTCACATGCACCCTTTCTCTCTGCTGGGGCAGCAGTTGTCATTTTACCTTTATTTTTTCCTTTATTATTTCCTTTATTATTATCCTTAACATTACTTATTGCCTTATCATTTTTTACTCTACTGTGCTCCTTGCCACCCTCATTGCCACTGGTCAAGCCCCCCCCTGCTGCCCTTGAGACCTGGGCATTGATCATCACACTCCCCCCCTCCCCAGCACTAAATTCAGCGCTTGAGGAGGAGGCAGAGACAGAGGGGGCATGTCCAGTGGCAATGTACATGGCCACTTGTTCTAGCGCAATGCACCCTTTCTTAGTGGACCGGAGCGCTGCAGTCACATTCTCCCCGGCAGCTCCGGCCCCCGGCTCTTCAATACGCAGGCGCTTACTGCCTGCACCTGTACTCCCAGCTTCGGGAGTGCGTCCAGACACACCCCCGGTCACGCCTCCTGCTTCATTCACCGCCGCCGCCTCCCTTGATCCCCGCCGCACGTTGGCAGCTGCAGGCGGGGACCCAGAACTATCACCGCCGCGGGTAGGAGGGACGGTGACCTCATCATCACACCGCTCCAGCACCACCCCACATACCTGAACGGCAGGCAGGGCGGTAGCCAGAGCGGTGGACGGAGCGGCTGGCAGAGTGGTGGGCGGGGCCTCCCGATGTTTTTGCCCGCCCCCTCCACTTTCAACAGATGACTGCCGGATCCCGCTTTCTGCCGGCACCTCCTCCCTGCCTCCGCATGCAGGGACGGCGTCCGGCGCCATTTTGTGCTGCACAATCTCCCCGCTCCTCCGCTCAGGCACCACCTCAGATGCCGAGCCAGGGAGTTTAGTGGGATACACGCCTGGTGAAGACTTTTCAGCCTCCACCAAGCGTGTATAGACATAACGTGTCTGGATGTTTTTTTTTTCCTTCTTGCTCTTCCTCTTTTTCTTGCCACTGCTCTCATCCTCATCCAGCAGGTCTTCTCCGAACGCAAAACCCTGAAAGTCTACCACAGGCGACTCCAACATTTTGATCTCTCTCAGTAGACCACCATCTTCATCGCTTCCCTCCATAGCTGACTCCGCATCCAAAGATGGCAATGCTGGTAAGTGCACTTGCTCCTGTTCGGGCAGAATGCCACTATATGCCTCCATTACTGGGGTTACCGGGAGGGCTGGTTCAGACTGCGAGGTTTGGGGCCCCGCCTGGGATGCCAGAGATTCGGAGTCTTCCAACTCCTCCACCTCGCTCTCCGCACGCCCGCACGGCTCCCCTCTCCCCGCAGCCTCCATCTCCCTAAATCGCTCCCCATTTAGTAACTTTTCTCTGAAGGGCCCACTGCCCTCCAGCAACTGGTCTTGCCGCTTCAGGGAGGCCTCCAGGTCCTCTTTAAGTACCCCAATTTTCTCCCTGAGGGGGGCCTCTTTGACCTGGTTGAGATAGTGGACCTGGCCCTCGTCTCCTTCAGATCCTTTCTTACGGCTTTGAGGTGCCGTCCCAGCTCATCGTATTCTCGCAGGTGGGCAGCTATACGAGAGCTGTAGGTGAGGGTACTCTCTCCCTCCCACCGAGACCCCCAACCTACCTGGGACGACACCTCTTGGCTTCCTGTTGGTAGTCTTTTTCCTCCTGATGTCCTCGGGTCCTCAGGGGGGACTTGGTTACCACCGCGTCCAGATGTTTTCACCCCCTCGCCGCCATCGCTCAGAGTCGGTCGCCGCCCGTCCATACTCCCCTCCGACCCACGCCGGGGAGCAGGGGCACCCTTCCGGGAGCTCATGGCCACAGGACCCCACCAGCTCCCTAGGGAGCGGCAGGGCCTGGGCTGGGGAAAAAGATGGAACTCTCCCCACAAGTCTGGAACTCCTCCTGGGGAGCAGATGTTAGGAAACTCCCCAGAGAGGCCTGTGCTTGGAAGTTGCAGAGAGCTCAGCAGACACACCTCCTCTCACTGTGGCTGCTGGCAGCAGACACACCCAAGCCCGATTCTCTGCTATGGGACCTCTCTCCTCTGTCTGGGTGCCGGGGCCTAAAAATATCTGACAGTGTCCTGTTCCAGTGGTGGGTGACATGAAGCCTGATTCTCTGCTATGACATGAAGACTGATTCTCTGCTGACATGAAGCCTGAATCTCTGTTATGGGACCTCTCTCCTCTGTCTGGGTGCCGGGGCCTAAAAATATCTGACAGTGGCCTGTTCCAGTGGTGGGTGACATGAAGCCTGATTCTCTGCTATGACATGAAGACTGATTCTCTGCTGACATGAAGCCAGATTCTCTGCTATGGGACCTCTTTCCCCTGTCTGGGTGCCGGGGCCTAAATATCTGACAATGGACTGTTCCAGTTTTGGGTGACGTGAAGCCTGATTCTCTGCTATGACATGAAGACTGATTCTCTGCTGACATGAACCCTGATTCTCTGCTATGGGACCTCTCTCCAATTGATATTGGTTAATTTTTATTTATTTTATTTTTATTTTTATTCATTTCCCTATCCACATTTGTTTGCAGGGGATTTAACTACATTTTGCTGCCTTTTACAGCCCTCTAGCCCTTTCCTGGGCTGTTTTACAGCCTTTTTAGTGCCGAAAAGTTTGGGTCCCCATTGACTTCAATGGGGTTCGGGTTCGGGACGAAGTTCGGGTCGGGTTCGGATCCCGAACCCGAACATTTCCGGGAAGTTCGGCCGAACATCTCGAACCCGAACATCCAGGTGTTCGCTCAACTCTACCTGTAAGATAAAATGAATAGGCAATGCAAATGGATAGGAGGAAAGAGGGGGGAAAAGGAGCAAGTAAGGAAGAGCTCAAAATGCTGAATTAATAAACAAACGAATGAAGAACGATTGAAATCCCCGATATGAGATCATGTAATCAACTTTTTCTATAGTAACTCCCAAGACAACCGAGGAAGGGGGGGGGGGGGAGTAGGGGGGAGGGTATAATTTGATTGTATATATTTTTGATATGAGAAAAGAAACAGAATAAGGATAGATTTCCGATGTTATTAAGGATAATTATGTAAAAAATGCCTGTGCATATTTTTGAATCTTTATCGTCTATTCTCTTTGTTTTCCTGTTTTCTTGAATTTCTATATGCTGAAAATGAAAAAAAAAAAGTAATAAAAAAAAAAAAGTTGTCTATCTATAATACCTTTTTCCTCCGCTATGTTTAGTTGCCCCTCAATTTTTCTGGCAATATCAAACTTTGGATCTTTCCCTAGTTGTCCATAAATACCTGGTTCTTTTAGTTGTCTGTAGATCTCCTTTACATATTGAGAGGTGTCCATAACCACGATCCGACCCCCCTTGTCAGCGGGTTTAATGGTGAGATCAGGGTTTCTGGACAAACTCTCCAAGGCATTCATTTCCTGTACAGTAATATTTGGTTTGACTAGTGCATCAGATCTAGTATGTTGTCTTAATGCTGCTATATCCCTCTTCACCGCTTCAATAAATCCTTCTAGGGCATGTGAATTGACAATAGGAAAAAAATCACTTTTTAGATGTAAACCAAACTGTTTCAATGTTAACCTAGTGTCTAATATGGAAACCTTATTTGCAATCTGAGTCTCAGAGGAACTGGAGTCGAACCACACCTCAGTCTAAGATTTCTGTTCCAAGTCCAATTCCAACTGAGGTGTCCCACCAAGTGGTGGGACACCTAGACGTGCTCTGCCTCCAGGCCCGACATGAAAATGTTGGCATAAGTCGGCGCCATATTGCACTATGTGATTGCACTGATTTGTGGGTATATATACCCAGTATTATGCCCTGTTGTATAGCTTGACAAAGGCCTCATTAAGTAGGCCGAAACGTTGCTGGGGAATAAAGTTTTGGGGTCTTCACCCTGTCATCGAAATCTGGAAGTGCTGCCTCGTTCTTTGGAAAGTTTTTATCGTGGAGGAGAAGCCGACCTTTGTGAGGAATTGCACCCAGTACACACGGTCTGACTGTGCTGCTGCGGTATTTGGTATTATATATTTAAGGACTTCGCAGCTCAGCACTGAATATAGTGAAGATGCCTGATCCATCTGAAAGAGACCCCCCGATGTATTCTCCTATACTAGACAGGATGAGGAGAGGATCCTCCATGGTCTGGTGAGCGACTGCACATTTCTGTCTACTCCATCTGTTACTGAATTAAAGAAAGGCTATGAGACTGATGGGAAACGGCTGGCCTCAATAGAGCTGCATTTAGCGACTTTAGCTGAATACTATAAGTCGCATAGAATCCCAAGGGGGATGTGCTCCCAACTGAAGCCTAACTTGTTCCCAGCTGATACTAAATTTGCACCTCTTCTTTTTTCATAAATTTGCACATAAATTCACGCAAATCTCTAACAAATACGCTCTGGATGTTATACTACTGAACTTGGAATTTCTCCAATACGAATTGGGAGTGACACGTGAGCAGCTTGATAAGGCTGACAATAAGCTGAAGGATGTCCTCCCGGTGCAGGACTATGATGCATACTTGACGAGTTGCTCTGCATATCTGGATAAGTTCAGAAAGGAGCAGGAGGTGATTAAAAAGCGTAAATGGCTACGAGACGAGGAAGACTATAGACGTGGTAACGTCTATACCTGGCATGACCAGAGAGGCCAGAGACGTCAACCCAATTTTGGTAGTAACAACAACACCAGGAAAAACGTTGGTAATTTCAGAAATAAAATGGCACCATCTACAGAATTGGGATCCACACAAGTTGAACAGCGACAGGAACTTGGACCAGACGTGGTGGACCAGACGTGGTGGACAAAGACAGCACAGATGGAGAAAAAGAACAACGCACAGCAAGAAGCCAGCCTGTGAGGAAAAGAAATCAGTAGTGGTAAATATATCTTCCCATGTACTAACAGTTGCACAGACTGAACTTTTGTCTAAAGGTCTATCCTATTGTCCTGCAGTGGGTGTAGACTGGTTTCAGCTTGAAGTTGACCTACAGCGGTTTTTTAGAAATATTAAACTTAAAGTGTGGTTCTCTGATGCAAGTAAACATGTGACTACCAGGGAGTGCAGAATTATTAGGCAAGTTGTATTTTTGAGGATTAATTTTATTATTGAACAACAACCATGTTCTCAATGAACCCAAAAAACTCATTAATATCAAAGCTGAATATTTTTGGAAGTAGTTTTTAGTTTGTTTTTAGTTTTAGCTATTTTAGGGGGATATCTGTGTGTGCAGGTGACTATTACTGTGCATAATTATTAGGCAACTTAACAAAAAACAAATATATACCCATTTCAATTATTTATTTTTACCAGTGCAACCAATATAACATCTTAACATTCACAAATATACATTTCTGACATTCAAAAACAAAACAAAAACAAATCAGTGACCAATATAGCCACCTTTCTTTGCAAAGACACTCAAAAGCCTGCCATCCATGGATTCTGTCAGTGTTTTGATCTGTTCACCATCAACATTGCGTGCAGCAGCAACCACAGCCTCCCAGACACTGTTCAGAGAGGTGTACTGTTTTCCCTCCTTGTAAATCTCACATTTGATGATGGACCACAGGTTCTCAATGGGGTTCAGATCAGGTGAACAAGGAGGCCATGTCATTAGATTTTCTTCTTTTATACCCTTTCTTGCCAGCCACGCTGTGGAGTACTTGGACGCGTGTGATGGAGCATTGTCCTGCATGAAAATCATGTTTTTCTTGAAGGATGCAGACTTCTTTCTGTACCACTGCATGAAGAAGGTGTCTTCCAGAAACTGGCAGTAGGACTGGGAGTTGAGCTTGACTCCATCCTCAACCCGAAAAGGCCCCACAAGATCATCTTTGATGATACCAGCCCAAACCAGTACTTCACCTCCACCTTGCTGGCGTCTGAGTCGGACTGGAGCTCTCTGCCCTTTACCAATTCAGCCACGGGCCCATCCATCTGGCCCATCAAGACTCACTCTCATTTCATCAGTCCATAAAACCTTAGAAAAATCAGTCTTGAGATATTTCTTGGCCCAGTCTTGACGTTTCAGCTTGTGTGTCTTGTTCAGTGGTGGTCGTCTTTCAGCCTTTCTTACCTTGGCCATGTCTCTGAGTATTGCACACCTTGTGCTTTTGGGCACTCCAGTGATGTTGCAGCTCTGAAATATGGCCAAACTGGTGGCAAGTGGCATCTTGGCAGCTGCACGCTTGACTTTTCTCAGTTCATGGGCAGTTATTTTGCACCTTGGTTTTTCCACACGCTTCTTGCGACCCTGTTGACTATTTTGAATGAAACGCTTGATTGTTCGATGATCACGCTTCAGAAGCTTTGCAATTTTAAGAGTGCTGCATCCCTCTGCAAGATATCTCACTATTTTTGACTTTTCTGAGCCTGTCAAGTCCTTCTTTTGACCCATTTTGCCAAAGGAAAGGAAGTTGACTAATAATTATGCACACCTAATATAGGGTGTTGATGTCATTAGACCACACCCCTTCTCATTACAGGGATGCACATCACCTAATATGCTTAATTGGTAGTAGGCTTTCGAGCCTATACAGCTTGGAGTAAGACAACATGCATAAAGAGGATGATGTGGTCAAAATACTCATTTGCCTAATAATTCTGCACGCAGTGTAGTGGTGATAATGTGAATGTTTGTGAACTCTCCCTTCGTAGTGTTGATTTACACACCAAGAGCGACTTCACTCCACAGTTGAATTGTCCAGCTATTGACACGTATATCAATGCAGTGAGGGCAGACATTAATAGTTTAACCACCTCAGCTCCCCTAGCTTAAACACCCTTAATGACCAGACCACTTTTTACACTTCTGCACTACACTACTTTCACCGTTTATTGCTCGGTCATGCAACTTACCACCCAAATGAATTTTACATCCTTTTCTTCTCACTAATAGAGCTTTCATTTGGTGGTATTTCATTGCTGCTGACATTTTTACTTTTTTTGCTATTAATCGAAAATTACCGAAATTTTTGCAAAAAAATAAAAATTTTCACTTTCAGTTGTAAAATTTTTCAAAAAAAACGATATCTATATATACATTTTTCTCAAAATGTATTGTTCTACATGTCTTTGATAAAAAAAAATGTTTGGGTAAAAAAATAATGGTTTGGGTAAAAGTTATAGCGTTTACAAACTATGGTACAAAAATGTGAATTTCCACTTTTTGAAGCAGCTCTGACTTTTTGAGCACTAGTCATGTTTTCTGAGGTTCTACAATGCACAGACAGTAGAAAAACCCCACAAATAACCCCATTTCGGAAAGTAGACACCCTAAGGCAGTGGTTCTTAACCTTGTTGGAGGTACTGAACCCCACCAGTTTCATATGCGCATTCACCGAACCCTTCTTAATTGGAAAAATTAAATATGATTTTTTCAAATTCAAAACATAGGTATATATTTATACATAGGTGCACAAAGTGAATAAAACCATTAAAGAACAAAACCATTAAGAACAAAGAACAAAACCATTAAAACATGATTTTCACACAAAAATAAAAACATAATAATGAATATTTACTGCAAATCAGTGTGATTTCTGCTGTTGTCTTTCAGAGACCAGGTCAGAAATGCGCGGCTTTACCTTGGCAAGTGCAACTCTCATGTCATTTTCGCAACAAATTCTGTTCCTTTTCTTCGTTTTTATGTCCAGCATCCTTGAAAAGGATTGCTCGTAAAGATATGTTGTAACAAATGGTATGAAAAACTCCAGAGCTTTCTTAGCAATAACAGGGTACGTTACCATTTGTTGACACCAAAACGTTGAGAGCGTTGTTGTTCTGAAGAGTTGCTGTTGAACCTGGCTCTGCTGAAGTTCAATGATTTCATCGAGGTATTCATCATTGACATCTGTTGTCTCAACACTAAATGTGAACGGCTGTCTCACCCATGCTGGATATGAATCTCTTGTAGGGAAGTATCCATCAAGAGACGTTGCAAGCTCATCTAAGTGCGTGGCAATTGCTTGCTTCAGTTCCGTGGGTACAGAAATGTCTCCGATTCCAGATACATCTTCGATCTTACTTACACAGTCGTCTAGCAGGGGAAAGTTTGCGAAGTTATCGTTCTCTATTCGTCGTTTCCATAACGGTAGCTTTTTTTGAAAAGCCTTCAGGTTTTCTTCCGCTTCGATGATGTTGACTCCACCGCCCTGCATCTGTTGATTGAGATGATTTAGAGCTGCAAAGATATCAGTCATGTACGCTAAAATGAGAATGAACTCAGAATCTTTGAAGCAATCTGCATGACAATGTTGGTGCTCTTGCAAAAACAGGGCTAATTCCACACGCACGGCAAAAACACGATTCAACACCTGTCCCCGGGATAACCACCGAACGTTGGAATGGTACAGAAGTACCTCAAATTCAGATCCCATTTCTTTACACAGCTCCCTGAAGATGCGGTGCCTCAGAGCACTATTTCGCACATAGTTCACACATTCCACTAAAATTTTTAATACTTCTGCCAGTTTTGGAGGCAAGGTTTTTGTTGCCAATGGATGCCTATGCAGAATACAATGCGTAACAATGATGTGTGGTGCATCGGCTTTCACTAGCGCACCAAAACCAGACTTTCTTCCCAGCATGGCTGGAGCTCCATCCGAACAAACTGCAGAAACCATATCCCACGAAAGATTGTTGTCTTTGAAGAAGTCATCCACAAGTTTCTTCACATCGGCTGCCTTAGTTGTTGTTGTAAGAGGCTTACAAAATAAAAACTCTTCCTTTATCAAGTCGTCTTTCACATAGCGCACGAATACTGCAAGCTGGCTTAGATTGGAGACGTCTGTGGTCTCGTCGAGTTGAAGGCTGAATTTTGCCGGGCTTGAAATAAGATCTGCAACTATTTGAGCCAAGATGTCTTTGCTCATGTCCTCTATTCTGTCGCTGATGGTGTCATTTGAAAGAGGAATTTGGGATAACTTAACTTCAGCCGCTTTTCCCAGCATGATATTCGCCATCTTCAACACAGCTGGTTTTATGAGTGTTTCACCAATGGTGTGGGGTTTGCCCTGCTTTGCGATCAGGTAAGCAACTTCGTACGATGCTATGAGGATCGGTTTGTTGATGGGTACAAAGCCGAGAACAGGCAGACTAGCCTTTTCATCGAATCTGGCTCTCCTCACCTTGAATTCAGCGAGCGTTGTGTTCTTGTATTTTCCATCTCCATGCAGCTTAAGGAAGTGTTCTCTTAGTTTTGCCGGTGCTAGACTAGAATTGCTCAACTTGGCATTGCAAATCATACAGTTAGGACGCTGACTCCCATCACGTTCCGTTATACATGTGAATCCATATTGTACATATTCGTCAGACCACTTTCTTTTTTTGATCGACTTAGTTAGTATGAAGGGATAGGCCAAGCGATGTTGCGTGATCACCTGCAGCCAATGATGGACAAGCGGGGCGAGTCGGGTGTGTGTCTTGACCTCCAGGGCCGGACTGGGGATACAAAGCAGCCATGGAAAAAAAATCGATGTCAGCCCCATAAGTCACTGCGCCTAATATACTACTGCCCCCCCCCCCTCTCCACTATCTAATACACTGCTGCCCCCTCCCCACCACCCCCAATACACTGCTGAACACCCTCCCACCCCCCTAATACCCTGCTTATCCCCTCCCACCCCCTAATAAACTGCTGACCCCCCTCCCAACATTCTAATACACTACTGACCCCCAGCCTCCCAGCCACCCCAATACACTGCTGACCCCCCAGTCCCTCAATACACTGCTGACCCCCTCCCAAAACAATCCCAGCCCCCCTAATACAATGATGACCCCCTTCCCAGCCCCCCTAATTCACTGCTGACCCCCTTCCTAGCCACCCCAATACACTGATGACCCCCATCCTTGCCACCCCAATACACTGCTGACCCCCACCCTCCCAGCCCCCCCAATACACTGCTGGCCCCTCCAATACAATGCTGACCCCTTAAATACAATACACAATAGGTCCTCCAAGCCCCTTTACTCTTACCTGTAGTACAACAGGTCAGCTTAGCTCAGTGATGCCGGTGTCTGTGTGCAGGAGGGACAGGATGCCGCCGCCGCCACCATGCTGTGCAGTCACTAGATCCGCCGCCGCGCAGCCGCCGGATATGACGTCATGTCGTCATATGCCGCTCACATCAGGCGGCTGGCGGAAGCAAAATCATTGCGCTCGCTCGGCTCTTCTGATCATGAGCCGCAGCGGGCGCAAAAGGAGTCTGAGTAATAGGAAATAAATATTTTCCTGTCTTGTGGCAGCCACCTATGAAAGCGCCCCCCCAGGGCCAGCGGCCGAACCCGCGAGACTGACTCACCGAACCCCTGGGGTTCGATCGAACCCAGGTTAGGAACCACTGCCCTAAGGTATTCGCTGATGGGCATAGTGAGTTCATAGAACTTTTTATTTTTTGTCACAAGTTAGCGGAAAATTATGATTTATTTATTTGAATTTTTTTCCTTACAAAGTCTCATATTCCACTAACTTGTGACAAAAAATAAAAACTTCCATGAACTCACTATGCCCATCACGAAATACCTTGGGGTGTCTTCTTTCCAAAATGGGGTCACTTGTGGGGTAGTTATACTGCCCTGGCATTTTAGGGGCCCTAATGCGTGAGAAGTAGTTTGAAATCAAAATGTGTAAAAAATGCCCTGTGAAATCCTAAAGGTGTTCTTTGGAATGTGGGCCCCTTTGCCCACCTAGGCTGCAAAAAAGTGTCACACATGTGATATCGCCGTACTCAGAAGAAGTAGGGCAATGTGTTTTGGGGTGTCTTTTTACATATACCCATGCTGGGTGAGAGAAATATCTCGGCAAAAGACAATTTTCCGATTTTTTTATACAAATTTGGCATTTGACCAAGATATTTATCTCACCCAGCATGGGTATATGTAAAATGACACCCCAAAACACATTGCCCAACTTCTCCTGAGTACGGCGATACCACATGTGTGACACTTTTTTGCAGCCTAGATGCGCAAAGGAACCCAAATTCCTTTTAGGAGGGCATTTTTAGACATTTGGAGCCCAGACTTCTTCTCACGCTTTAGGGCCCCTAAAATGCCAGGGCAGTATAAATACCCCAAATGTGACCCCATTTTGGAAAGAAGACACCCCAAGGCATTCAATGAGGGGCATGGCGAGTTCATAGAAAAAAAAATTTGGGACAAAAATTTCAATCTTTCATGGACTCAATATGCCCCTCAGCGAATATCTTGGGGTGTCTTCTTTCCAAAATGGGGTCATTTGTGGGGTGTTTGTACTGCCCTGGCATTTGAGGGTCTCCGCAATCATTACATGTATGGCCAGCATTAGGAGTTTCTGCTATTCTCCTTATATTGAGCATACGGGCTGAAAAAAATAATGAACGGCACAGATTTCTTCATTCGCATTGATAAATTTGGATGAAAAAATCTCTGCCCAAAAAAAAAAAGGAGGGGAAAGGCGTTTGCCAGGACATAGGAGCTCCGCCCAACATCCAAACCCACTTAGCCCGTATGCCCTGGCAAACCCGATTTCTCCATTCACATCAATCGATGTGGATGAATAAATCATTGCCGGGATTTTTTATTATTTTTTTATATGCAAAGTGTTTGCCAAAGCATATGAACACTGCCGCCCCCTCAGCTCATATGCCTCGGCAAACGTATCTTTTACTGCAGAGGAGAAATATTGTCTTGCAGAGCCGCATACACCGACTTTTGTGTAATCTGACTGCAGAATCTGTCAGAATGCACATCAGTACTGCAGCTAGTTGATCGGTTGGTCCACCTGGAAGGTAAAAAAAAAAAAAAAAAAAACCGGGCCGCAACGCAATAAATTTATTAACTTTATAATAACATTTGAACGGAACATATAAACTTTATTTAACTTTTTAAACAGAACGTTAACTTTTTTGCTTACCGGTGATTTTTTTTTGGTTAGGTTATTTTTACCTTTATAGGACAAACCTCTACTTCCCCATGGGACAATGGGCAAAGCGCAAATCGCCCAAAGATGTGGCGAAGTACATTATGCACTTTGTCCCAGGTGAAAGGAGAGGTTTGCAGCAGCCGTGAGTGAAAGGCCCTAATAGCCCTGTGTGCCTGTCCTGTGAAACGCAATCCCTATGCTAAGTGTACCTGTGTGTGGTACTTCCAGAAACACTCCCCAAAGCATAGGGCAGGGTGGTCAGGACAGTCAGGACAGAAATAGCGGGTGTCACGCCTTATTCCACTCCTGCTACAGACACAACATCTTTTTCGGGGTGGCGCTTGGGTTGAGGTACCAGAAACGACACTGGGGAAATGTCACTCGTGTAGACGGCTCACTACACTGGTGGATGGGGCCACGGAACCTTCTGGATACAGGAGGTTCTCGATGATCTCTTCCTGAAATTTGAGGAAGGATCCTGTTCTCCCAGCCTTACTGTAGAGAACAAAACTATTATAGGCAGCCAATTGAATTAAATATACAGACACCTTCTTATACCAGCGTCTGGTGTGTCGGGAAACTAAATAAGGAGCCAACATCTGGTCATTGAAGTCCACCCCTCCCATGAGTGAATTATAGTCGTGGACCGAGATGGGCTTTTCAATGACACTGGTTGCCCGTTCTATTTGTATTGTCGTGTCTGCGTGAATGGAGGAGAGCATGTAAACGTCACGCTTGTCTCTCCATTTCACCGCAAGCAGTTCTTCGTTACACAAGGCAGCCCTCTCCCCCCTTGCAAGACGGGTGGTAACGAGCCGTTGGGGGAAGCCCTGGTGACTAGGTCGCGCGGTGCCACAGCAGCCAATCTGTTCTAGGAACAAATGCCTGAAGAGGGGCACACTTGTGTAGAAATTGTCCACATGAAGATGGTACCCCTTGCCAAATAAGGGTGACACCAAGTCCCAGACTGTCTTCCCACTGCTCCCCAGGTAGTCAGGGCAACAGACCGGCTCCAGGGTCTGATCTTTACCCTCATAGATCCGAAATTTGTGGGTATAGCCTGTGGCCCTTTCACAGAGCTTATACAATTTGACCCCATACCGGGCGCACTTGCTTGGGATGTATTGTTTGAAGCCAAGGCGCCCGGTAAAATGTATAAGGGACTCGTCTACGCAGATGTTTTGCTCAGGGGTATACAAATCTGCAAATTTGGTGTTGAAGTGGTCTATGAGGGGCCGAATTTTGTGGAGCCGGTCAAAAGCTGGGTGGCCTCTGGGACGAGAGGTGCTGTTGTCGCTAAAGTGCAGGAAACGCAGGATGGCCTCAAATCGTGCCCTGGACATGGCAGCAGAGAACATGGGCATGTGATGAATTGGGTTCGTGGACCAATATGACCGCAATTCATGCTTTTTGGTTAGACCCATGTTGAGGAGAAGGCCAAGAAAAAAATTTAATTCGGAAACTTGGACGGGTTTCCACTGGAAAGACTGGGCATAATAGCTTCCCGGGTTGGCGGCTATAAATTGAGTGGCATACCGGTTTGTTTCTGCCACGACTAAGTCCAAGAGCTCCGCAGTCAAGAACAGCTCAAAAAATCCCAGTGCCGAACCGATCTGAGCTGTCTCAACCCGAACTCCAGACTGGACGATGAAAGGGGGAACTACAGGTGCGGCTGAAGTTGGGGGCTGCCAATCAGGGTTTGCCAGCACCTCAGGGACTCTAGGGGCTCTACGGGCCTGTCTGTGCGGCGGCTGCGACGGGGTGCTCGCCACTTCACCATGTTGTACAGCAGTGCTGGTACTAGATCCAGGGAGGGCTGCGCTGCTGGTGTATGCCTCACCACGTAATCCGACAGCGCCAGCCCAACTCTGCTGCCCTTGAAGCGGATCCTGCACAACCTGTGGTCTAGCAACACGGGGCCGGGTACGCCTGGTGCTATCAGGGACCTCAACCTCCTCGTCCGAACTTTGGGTCAGACTGCCACTGCTTTCTACAGGTTCATATTCTGACCCGCTAGATTCGTCAGATGAGGGTTCCCATTCCACATCCGACTGGGTCAGAATCCTGTAGGCCTCTTCAGAAGAATACCGCTTGTTTGCCATTTGGTCAACTAAATTTAGGGGGTAGTCCCTGAGACTACCCAAGAAAAAAAGCAAGCCTGTCTTACAAATGGGAGGCTAGCGAAGTACCGGAGGCCGCTGCAATTGATAAAAAATATCAAAACTGATTTTTTTATCGCCGCAGCGCTTGTGAAGTGATTGTGCAGTGATAAAAAAATGTAAAAAAATTTGTCACTGCGGCGGGGTGGGTGGGTGAACGCACGTGTGGGCGACCGATCAGGTCTGATCGGGCAAACACTGCGTTTTGGGAGGAGGGCGAATACTGATGGTGACACTAATACTATTATAGATCTGACTGTGATCAGTTCTGATCACTTACAGATACTATAAAAGTACAAATGCTGATTAGCGATACGCTAATCAGCGAATAAGTGACTGTGGTGCGGTGGGCTGGGCGCTAAATGATCGCTAAGTACCTAACCAAGGGGCCTAAACTATCCTAAAACCTAACAGTCAATACCAGTGAAAAAAAAAAGTGACAGTTTACACTGATCACTTTTTTCCCTTTCACTAGGTGATTGACAGGGGTGATCAAGGGGTTAATTGGGGTGATGGGGGGTGATCTGGGGCTATGTGTGGTGGTGGTGTGTTGTGTACTCACTGTGATCTGTGCTCCTCTGCTGGGACCAACCGACGAAAAGGACCAGCAGAGGAGCACAGAAGCCATTTAACACCTTATATTTATAAATATAAGGTGTTAGATGGCTTCTGATTCGATTTTTTGAAAATCATCAACCTGCCAGCGACGATCATTGGCTGGCAGGTTGATGACGAACTTGTCCTGTAACTTTTGCCGGCCCGCGATGCGCATGCGCGGGCCGGCTGTGAGCGTAATCTCGCGTCTCGCGAGATGACGCGTATATGCGTGACTCTGCCTAAGACTGCCGCCTCCGGAACGCGATCCTGCGTTAGGCGGTCCGGAGGCGGTTAAAGGGTCCTATGCAAGAGAGTGGTCTAAAACATCCGAATATGACATCAGAAGAGATACAAGCCCTTGGTGAGCTATGCAGCAACCTCACAGTTAAACCCGCTGATAAGGGGGAAGCCGTTGTTGTAATGGACACCAAATGGTTTGTCTCTGAGATTCAAAGACAGCTGGGGGATGTTGGAGTGTACAGACGTCTCAATCATGACCCCAAGTTTGATGTGATTAGAACCATCACGTTCTTGTCAGTGACACACCCTAAGACACCATTGATATACGTGCTACCTAAAATTCATAAGTGTCTGAGTAACCCCCCAGTGAGGCCCATTGTTTCTGGGAGGGAGTCGGTGTTTTCCAACTTAGCCATCTTTTTAGATAGGATTCTCCGACAGTTTGCGATCACAGCTAAATCATACATACGGGACACAGGTGATTTTTTGGACAAAATTGCGCAGGTGGAAGTGACTTCAAGTACCATACTAGCATCTTTTGATGTGGTAAGCCTCTACACCTCTATCAATCATGATAGGGGAGTGGAGGCTGTCAGAAGGTGTCTGGTGGACACGCAATATACCAACGAATGTAAAGAGTTCATTATTGACCTGCTCGGTGTGGTGTTGAGATATAACTACTTTGCCTTCCAAGATGGCTACTATCTACAATTGCGAGGAACCACAATGGGTTTGAATATGGCGCCGACTTATGCCAACATTTTAATGTCGGGCCTGGAGGCAGAGCACGTCTATGTGTCCCATGTGCTGGGGTGGTGGAGATACATAGACGATGTGTTTGTCATCTGGGACATAACTGAGAGTGAATTGGCAGAGTTTCATGAGTTTCTGAATAGAATGGACCCTGAGATCCAGTTTACCCTCACACACTCCACCGAGCAGGTTCAATTTTCAGGACACCATGGTTAAGAAGCAAGGGACCGGACTAATGACAGATTTGTTTATTAAGCCGACAGATTGCAACAAATTATTGAAATATGAAAGTTGCCACCCGCGGTCCATGGTAAAATCACTGCCAGTTTCTCCGTGTTCAGCGGATTGTGAAGGACCCTCAATTACGTGAGAAGAGATTGTCAGAAATGGCTGACAAATTTACCAACAGAGGGTATCCGAAAAAACTGGTCCAGAAACATCTGGACAATTTGGTACCCAGGGGCCCTAAGGCAGCTAGTAAGCAGGTTACAAACAGGGGGCCTTTCATTTCCACATACACTGAGGGTAGCTACCAGATAGCAGGGGTTATTAAGAAACACTGGTCTATACTGAATAGCAATTTTGGTGGTGTAAAAGAATTTGCTGTGCCCCCCCTTATGTCATATAGGAGATCTAGCAGTCTACGTGACAAATTGGTTAGGGCGGAGGTAGCTGGAGAGAAGACATCTACTCAAACCTATATAGGTCATAAGAAATATGGATGCTACCCGTGCTTGAGCTTCGTGAATTGCAGCTATATGCTAAAGGGGGAGAAATTCACGCACCCGATATTGAAAACTCAGTTTGACATACGACACTTCCTTACATGCAATAGTTCATTTGTCGTCTACCTCTTGTCTTGCCCCTGTGGTCTCCTCTATGTTGGGGAGACCATCTGTGATGTCAAGACAAGGATGAACTATCACAGATATTCTATTCGTCAAAAACGGAGGGACCTCCCAGTGCCCAAGCACTTTGTAGAAGCTGGACACAGAGAGAAGGACCTCAAATTCAGGGTGATTGACCCTCAAAAGGGGAGGTAATAGGGAGCGAATACTGAAACAGCGTGAGATAATGTGGATTCATCGGTTACGCACACTTAAGCCTGATGGCCTCAATACAGAATGTAGATGGGATCTGTGTGGATAGGACTGGCATTTTGTTCACTTGACATGGGGAGTCTGATCTGTCTTGTCTGGCATGGGGGATGTACAACAGTGCTATTTTTGAACCAACTGTTATTTTTGAATCAACTGATGTGTATCTCCATTTTTCAGTTTTTTACTGAATTTCTGGGCAAGCTTAATGGCCCTTTGTCTATTCTACATGTAGTGAGCAATGCCGTTAATGGATCCGTGGAGTCTGCGAAGGTGGCTGTGTCAACCATATGAAGTTCTGGTGGACTCCGGTGGGTGCTTCCTGGGACGTGTCACGGAATGCATGATGTTAGTTTGGATGTAACCAACAATATTGACTGTTACAATGGTGGTGATGGAGAAACTGGTCATAGACCATGTGGTGCCAGTCAACAAAATTAGTACACACCACAATTTAGTGTATGCAGATGGGAAGGGTTTATTCCATTGAAGCTGCACAGTGACTTTGAGTGTGGGGGGGATGGCCGAGGGTGGCGCTACAGGCCCACGGTTTGACCTTTGGACAGCCGTATGATCTGGGTGCTGGGTAGTGGTTGCCATTGACAACACACTGCTACCCCTCGACCCTCCTCATCCACGTAGCTATAGATGATGATTGTTTGCATTCATGTGACGTTCCGGATGCCCCCACTGATGTCCTTACCGGGATGTTTACATCCCAAGTTGACATAGCCACTGGCACGCCCCCTCGATGCTGCGTGATTGCAGCCGTGTCACATGTCCTTACTCTCCTCCCTTTGCTGCGACGCGTATGATGCTCTCCACGTGGTGACGTTGCGTTCCAGGGAACGTGTGAACGTAGGTGCGCGTTGATAGCTGGGAGGAGGGGGAGGTCTGTCTGGCCCGGCGCATGCGCCGGGCAGAGATGGGGATGCCAACGCTCGCGTCCACGTTAGAATCATTGATGGTAGGTGCCACTATTTTAAATTGTATATGATACAGCTGTATCCTTCTTAAATGTTTTTTAACCCTCGATATACAGTACAGACCAAAAGTTTGGACACACCTTCTCATTCAAAGAGTTTTCTTTATTTTCATGACTATGAAGGCATCAAAACTATGAATTAACACATGTGGAATTATATACAAAACAAACAAGTGTGAAACAACTGAAAATATGTAATATTCTAGGTTCTTCAAAGTACCCACCTTTTGCTTTGATTACTGCTTTGCACATTCTTGGCATTCTCTTGATGAGCTTCAAGAGGTAGTCCCCTGAAATGGTTTTCACTTCATAGGTGTGCCCTGTTTGTTTTGTATATAATTCCACATGTGTTAATTCATAGTTTTGATGCCTTCAGTGTGAATCTACAATTTTCAGTCATGAAAATAAAGAAAACTCTTTGAATGAGAAGGTGTGTCCAAACTTTTGGTCTGTACTGTACATTTAACACTTTTGTATTTCACCTGAGAATGACCCTTGGTTCCGTACTGTCGGAAGATAAGGGATATAGATATATGTATAGGAAGCACTCCTTGCACTGTATATCACCGATTATATTATCACTGAAAATATGTCCTTTTAAAATATGTTTTTTATATTTGGTATGTATATGGATATATTGCTATTATGGATTTGGCACAGAGTACCATGTGACGTAACACAGATGGAAGTCATGTGATTTTATTGTTAACATGTGAATTCACTAATTGCACTATGTGATTGCACTGATTTGTGGGTATATATACCCGACTGGATAAGGTCCTTGCCTATAATGTACAAGGGGAAATAGATGCTAAATTACATTTAAATACACTGACTCGAGCATCGCACTCGACCACACACGCATGCTCGATCAACACTAGTAAACACCCCCAATTTTTGTTTTATCCAGTGTTTCCAACAACTTGTCTCCTGAGACCATTCCAACTCTTGTCACTGCGACCTAAGGTAGGAAACGACAACAAACTCTGCCAAAACGTATATGAGCATCAAATTATTAGGGCAGGTGGGTGTTCAAAATCTTTCTATATTCCCCACTACAAGTGAAATGTGTCCCACCTTATAATGTACCCCTCCTTTTATACACCAATAACTCCGCCCCGCCCTACATATACCAATTTCTTTTATTAAAGGGGTTGTCCGGGCTTTTACTATTGATGAGCTATCCTCAGGATAGGTCATCAATATCAGATCCGCGGGGGTCCAACACCCGGCACTCCCACCTATCAGCTGTATGATGAGTGCGCACATGTCGTCTCTCTTCTCTCTTCCTTACTGCTGCTGCAGTCTATGGTCTTCGCGATAGACAGCAGCAGTGAACAGGAAAAGAGACGGGAGCTGATCCGGGTGTCGGACCCCCGCCTATCTGATATTGATGACCTATACTGAGGATAGCTCATCAATAGTAAAAACCCAGAAAACCCCTTTAACCTTTTACTCTCCTTTACTGCTACTCATCCTTCCCTTGTCATGTGCCCCATCATATTCCCTTTCAGTGCACTCCAGGAGCTTACTGATCCTGGCAGTACAGTTGTGTGTTATCTGCTCACTGAACTGCCACATCTAACACACATATTTCTGTAAAGTGTAACTGTTCAGTGTGCAAATAACACACACTTTGGTACATGCAGCGTCCTGTTCCAGAGTCACAGTACACGGCAAAATGCAAAGAAAATGATTAAAAATGTATTTGCTTAACCGTGTATCTTGTATGTTTTTGCATAAGGTATTACTAGGCCATATTCACAGTCACCGCTAGATAGGGCTGGTGCCACTCTATATGTATAGAAAGAGGAGAAAACTACATTCTAGTCAATTCAAGAGAGTCTAGTCTAGTGAGTCTGAGTCTCACTAGAGATGGCCTTGCGGTTCGCCCGGCAGTCGTTTTGCGGCGAACTTTGCTCATTTGCTGTTCGCCGAACGGGCGAACATATGGCGATATTCGCGCCCGCCATATTCTTTTACATTGTGAAGAACTTTGACCCATAACAAATCCATCAGGTGGTACAGGACAGCCAATTGAGACGTTTCAGCACATGGACATACCCCCTACCTTATAAATAAACCTGATCTGGGCGCTATTTTACATTCAGTCTTTTGCCAGTGTGGGGAGAGGTTGCTGTGTGGAGCAGGGACAGACTGTTAGGGACACAAACTGCTAGCTAATAGGGCCACAAAAGTCCTTTTAAGGACTGGTAAAGATGGGCTATCGGTAGGTGTGACTTACTGAGGGGTGTAATATACTTATAATATACTTTCTAACATAGAAAGTATATTATAGTGCAATTGTATTGTGCAGCAGTTGTGTGCGGTTCTGCTGCGATACTGCAGCTACTCAGAGTGCCAAATGCTATTGGAACAAATAATTTCTACTAGTGTGATTTACCAGTTGCCCCCCAAAAAAACTGATTGAGGATTTTGAGAGATTTAGGCCCATGTCACCCAGGCACAGCAAGGGTTCATTCACGGCAAAAGGGGGTTCATGTCAGCCAGCAATAGAACAGAGGATTTTGAGAGATTTAGGCCCATGTCACCCAGGCACAGCAGGGGTCATTCATGGCAAAAGGGGGTTCATGTCAGCCAGCAATAGAACAGAGGATTTTGAGAGATTTAGGCTCATGTCACCCAGGCACAGCAGGGGTTCATTCACGGCAAAAGGGGGTTCATGTCACCCAGCAATAGAACAGAGGATTTTGAGAGATTTAGGCCACTGTCATCCAGGCACAGCAGGGGTTCATTCACGACAAAACTAGCTTCATGTCACCCAGCAATAGAACAGAGGATTTTGAGAGATTTAGGCCCCTGTCACCCAGGCACAGCACGGGTTCATTCATGACAAAAGGGGGTTCATGTCACCCAGCAATAGAACAGAGGATTTTGAGAGATTTAGGCCCATGTCACCCAGGCACAGCAGGGGTTCATTCACGGCAAAAGGGGGTTCATGTCACCCAGCAATAGAACAGAGGTTTTTGAGAGATTTAGGCCCCTGTCACCCAGGCACAGCAGGGGTTCATTCACTGCAAAAGGGGGTTCATGTCACCCAGCAATAGAACAGAGGATTTTGAGAGATTTAGGCCTATGTCACCCAGGCACAGCAGGGGTTCATTCACGGCAAAAGGGGGTTCATGTCAGCCAGCAATAGAACAGAGGATTTTGAGAGATTTAGGCCCATGTCACCCAGGCACAGCAGGGGTCATTCATGGCAAAAGGGGGTTCATGTCAGCCAGCAATAGAACAGAGGATTTTGAGAGATTTAGGCTCATGTCACCCAGGCACAGCAGGGGTTCATTCACGGCAAAAGGGGGTTCATGTCACCCAGCAATAGAACAGAGGATTTTGAGAGATTTAGGCCACTGTCATCCAGGCACAGCAGGGGTTCATTCACGACAAAACTAGCTTCATGTCACCCAGCAATAGAACAGAGGATTTTGAGAGATTTAGGCCCCTGTCACCCAGGCACAGCACGGGTTCATTCATGACAAAAGGGGGTTCATGTCACCCAGCAATAGAACAGAGGATTTTGAGAGATTTAGGCCCATGTCACCCAGGCACAGCAGGGGTTCATTCACGGCAAAAGGGGGTTCATGTCACCCAGCAATAGAACAGAGGATTTTGAGAGATTTAGGCCCCTGTCACCCAGGCACAGCAGGGGTTCATTCACTGCAAAAGGGGGTTCATGTCACCCAGCAATAGAACAGAGGATTTTGAGAGATTTAGGCCTATGTCACCCAGGCACAGCAGGGGTTCATTCACGGCAAAAGGGGGTTCATGTCACCCACCAATAGAACAGAGGATTTTGAGAGATTTAGGCCCCTGTCACCCAGGCACAGCAGGGGTTCATTCACGGCAAAAGGGGGTTCTTGTCACCCAGCAATAGAACAGAGGATTTTGAGAGATTTAGGCCCCTGTCACCCAGGCACAGCAGGGGTTCATTCACGGCAAAAGGGGGTTCATGTCACCCAGCAATAGAACAGAGGATTTTGAGAGATTTAGGCCCCTGTCATCCAGGCACAGCAGGGGTTCATTCACGGCAAAAGGGGGTTCTTGTCACCCAGCAATAGAACAGAGGATTTTTTGAGATTTAGGCCCATGTCACCCAGGCACAGCAGGGGTTCAATAGTTGTCAATAGTTGACACATTCATGACATAAATTTTATTCCTCTATGCGTCAATCTTGGTGTAGTGATGACTGTGCTCATGCGCACGTTTGGGAGATTGCAGGCGATGATGGTTTTTCAAAGCCTATGGTCGTGCTGAGGTAGTTCAGTGACAGTTAAGTGACCCAGAAAACAATGATTCTGCAGTGTGGGCCCATTGTTGGCCTAGTAGGCTTTAACCACCTCCCGACCGCCTAACGCACGGATGCGTCCTGCGGGCGGCCGGGTTATTCCTCCTCGTCGCATCTACGCGTCATCTCGCGAGACGCGAGATTTCCTGTGAACGCTCGCTCACAGGAGCGTGCGTTCACAGGATCGGGAGGTAAACGAGTTGATCTACAGCCTGCCAGCGGCGATTATTTGCTGGCAGGCTGTAGATGCGATTTTTTTTAACATCAGAAAGGTATATTAGACGCTGTTTTGTTAACAGCATCTGATATACAGTGAGGAACAGAAGTATTTGAACACCCTGCGATTTTGCAAGTTCTCCCACTTAGAAATCATGGAGGGGTCTGAAATTCACATTGTAGGTGCATTCCCACTCTGAGAGACAGAATAGAAAAAAAGAAAATTCAGGAAATCACATTGTATGATTTTTAAAGAATGTATTTGTCTTGCACTGCTGAACACAAGTATTTGAACACCTGAGAAAATCTGTGTTAATATTTGATACAGAAGCCTTTGTTTGCAATTACAGAGATCAAACGTTTCCTGTAGTTCTTGACCAGGTTTGCACACACTGCAACAGGGATTTTGGCCCACTCCCCCACACAGATCTCCTCTAGATCTGTCAGGTTTCGGGGCTGTCGCTGAACAACACGGAGTTTCAGCTCCCTCCAAAGATGTTCTATTGGATTTAGGTCTGGAGACTGGCTAGGCCACTCCAGAACCTTAATATGCTTCTTACGGAGCCACTCCTTGGTTATCCTGGTTGTGTGCTTCGGGTCGTTGTCATGTTGGAAGACCCAGCCACGACCCATCTTCAATGCTCTGACTGAGGGAAGGAGGTTGTTGCTCAAAATCTCACAATAAATGGCCCCATTTATCCTCTCCTTAATACAGTACAGTCGTCCTGTCCCCTTCGCAGTAAAGCACCCCCAAAGCATGATGTTACCACCCCCATACTTTACAGTAGGGATGGTGTTCTTGGGATACAAATCATTCTTATTTTTCCTCCAAACACGACAAGTGAAGTTTAGACCAAAAAGTTCTACTTTGGTCTCATCTGACCACATGACTTTCTCCCATGCCTCCTCTGGATCATCCAGATGGTCACTGGCAAACTTCAGACGGGCCTGGACATGTGATTACTTGAGCAGGGGAACCTTCAGTGCAATACATGATTTGAAACCATGACGGCGTAGTGTTCTACCGACAGTGACCTTTGAAACTGTGGTCCCAGCTTTTTTCATGTCATTGACCATCTCCTCCCTTGTAGTTCTGGGCTGATTCCTCACCTTTCTTATCATCAGTGATACCCCACGAGGTGAGATCTTGCATGGAGCCCCAGTCCGAGGAAGACTGACAGTCGTCTTTAGCCTCTTCCATTTTCTAACAATTGCTCCAACAGTTGATCTATTTTCACCAAGTTGCTTGGCAATTGCCCCGTAGCCCTTTCCAGGATTGTGGAGGTCCACAATTTTGTCTCTGGTGTCTTTTGACAGCTCTTTGATCTTGCCCATGGTAGTGGTTGGCGTCTGACTGACTGTGGGGTGGACAGGTTTCTTTAAAGAGCTCAGACAGGTGCTACTAAGTTAGATTAATGAGTGGAGTAGAGGTCGACTTTTGAAAGGCACAGTAACAGGTCTTTGAGAGCCAGAATTCTTGCTGTTTCTCAGGTGTTCAAATACTTATGTTCAGCAGTGCATGACAACTAAAATCTTTAAAAATCATACAATGTGATTTCCTGGGTTTTTTTTTTTATTATTCTTTCTCTTAGAGTGGGAATGAACCTACAATGTGAATTTTAGACCCCTCCATTATTTCTAAGGGAAAGAACTTGCAAAATTGCAGGGTGTTCAAATACTTCTGTTCCTCACTGTACCTGCTAACCGCTCCTCTGGTGGTCCCTTTTGCTTGGATCGACCACCAGAGGACACAGGCAGCTCTGTAAGTAGCACCAAGCACCAGACTACACCCCCCCCACCTGTCACTTATTAACCCCTTATCAACCCCTGATCACCCCATATAGACTCCCTGATCACCCCTCTGTCATTGATCACCCCCCTGTAAGGCTCCATTCAGACGTCCGCATGTGTTTTGCGGATCCGCGGATCCGCAAAACACGGACACCGGCAATGTGCTTTCCGCATTTTGCAGATCCGCACATTGCCAGAACTATATAGAAAATGCCTTTTCTTGTCCGCAATTGCGGACAAGAATAGGACATGTTCTATATTTTTGCGGAACGGAAGTGCGGACCCGGAAGTGCAGATCCGCAATTCCGGATCCGAGCGGGACAAAATCTGTCCCCATAGAAATGAATGGGTCCGCAATTCCGTTCCGCAAAATGCGGAACAGAATTGCGGACGTGTGAATGGGGCCTAAGGGTCCCTTATCACCGCCAGTTAGTTAGCCACTTGTTAGGTAGTTAGCGCCCACCGCACCGCAGTCACTGATTAGTTTCTGATTAGCGTCATCGCTGTCGCTAATCAGCACTAGTACTATATAGTATCTGTAAGTGATCAAGACTGATCGCAATCAGATCTATATCATTACATTAGGGTCACCTTAGGCTCTACAAAAAATGCAGTGTTCGCCCGATCAGGCCTGATCTTGTGCGTACACTTGCGTTCAGTCCGCCCCACCGCAGTGACAGAAATATTTTTTTTCTGATCACTGTAAAAACACCATAAAATCGCTGCGGCGCTTTTTGGATCTTTATTAGCGATCGGATCTTTTTTTCTTTTTGCACATTTTTTGACAGAGCTTTTTTCATCCACATTGATTGATGCGAATGAAGAAATCTGTGCCATTCATTTTTTCTATCAGCCCAGAGGCTGAACGAAAAAAAAAATCTCATTACCCGTATGCTCAATATAAGGCCTCATGCACACGACCATGCCGTTTTTTGAGGTCCGCAAACCGCGGATGCGCAAAAAACGGAAGGTGCCCGTGTTGACTTCTGCAATTTGCGGAACGGAATGGTCGCCGGCAATATAAATGCCTATTCTTGTCCGCAAAGCGAGGACAAGAATAGGACATGTTGTATTTTTTTAGCGGGGCTGCGGAACGGAGCCACGGATGCGGACAGCACACGGAGTGCTGTCCGCATCTTTTGCGGCCCCATTGAAATGAATGGGTCCGTTTTGGCGGCTCGGATGCGGGCCCAAACAACGGTCGTGTGCATGAGGCCTAAGGAGAATAGCAGAAACTCCTAATGCTGGCCATACATGTAATGATTGCGGAGACCCTCAAATTCCAGGGCAGTACAAACACCCCACAAATGACCCCATTTTGGAAATAAGACACCCCAAGGTATTCGCTGAGGGGCATATTGAGTCCATGAAAGATTGAACTTTTTGTCACAAGTTAGCGGAAAGGGAGACTTTGAGAAAAAAAAAAATCAATTTCCGCTAACTTGTGCCAAAAAAATAATCTTCTATGAACTCGCCATGCCCCTCACGGAATACCTTGGGGTGTCTTCTTTCCAAAATGTGGTCACATGTGGGGTATTTATACTGCCCTGGCATTTTAGGGGCCCTAAAGCGTGAGAAGAAGTCTGGAATCCAAATGCCTAAAAATGCCCTCCTAAAAGGTACTCGTTGGACTTTCGGCCCCTTTGCGCATCTTGTCTGCAAAAAAGTGTCACACATGTGGTATCGCCGTACTCAGGAGAAGTAGGACAATGTGTTTTGGGGTGTCTTTTTACATATACCCATGCTGGGTGAGAGAAATATCTCTGTAAATTGACAACTTTGTTTAAAAAAATGGGAAAAGTTGTCATTTACAGAGATATTTCTCTCACCCAGCATGGGTATATGTAAAAATACACCCCAAAACACATTGCCCTACTTCTTCTGAGTACGGCGATACCACATGTGTGACACTTTTTTGCAGCCTAGGTGCGCAAAGGGGCCCAAATTCCAATGAATACTTTTAGGATTTCACAGGGCATTTTTTAGGCATTTGGATTCCAAACTACTTCTCACGCTTTAGGGCCCCTAAAATACCAAGGCAGTATAAATACCCCGCAAGTGACCCCATTTTGGAAAGAAGACACCCCAAGGTATTTCTTGAGGGTCATGGCGAGTTCATGTAAAAAAAAAAATTTTGTCACAAGTTAGTGGAATATGAGACTTTGTAAGAGAAAAAAAATATTAAAATCATTTTCCGCTAACTTGTGCCAAAAAAAAAATATTCTAGGAACTCGCTATGCCCCTCACGGAATACCTTGGGGTGTCTTCTTTCCAAAATGGGGTCACTTGTGGGGTATTTATACTGCCCTGGTATTTTAGGGGCCTAAAGCGTGAGAAGTAGTTTGGAATCCAAATGTGTAAAAAATGACCTGTGAAATCCTAAAGGTACTCATTGGAATTTGGGCCCCTTTGCGCACCTAGGCTGCAAAAAAGTGTCACACATGTGGTATCGCCGTACTCAGGAGAAGTAGGGCAATGTGTTTTGGGGTGTATTCTTACATATATCCATACTGTGTGTGAGAAATTTCTCTGTAAATGACAACGTTAAAAACAAAATTATACAAAGTTGTCAATTTACAGAGATATTTCTCTCACCCAGCATGGGTATATGTAAAATTACACCCCAAAACACATTGCCCTACTTCTCCTGAGAACGGCGATACCACATGTGTGAAACTTTTTTGCAGCCTAGGTGTGTAATGGGGCCGAAAGTCCAACGAGTACCTTTAGGCTTTACAGGGTTGCTCACAATTTAGCCCCGCCCAAAATGCCAGAACAGTAAACACACCCCACAAATGACCCCATTTCGGAAAGTAGACACCCCAAGGTATTCACTGAGGGGCATAGTGAGTCTGTGGGAGTTTTTTTTTTTTCTTGACAGAAGTTAGCAGAAATGGAAACTTTATTTTTTTTTCTCAGAAACAATCATTTTCCGCTAACTTGTGAAAAAAAATTAAATCATATATGGCCTCACCATGCCCCTCCGCGAATACTTTGGGGTGTCTTCTTTCTAAAATGGGGTCATTTGGGGGGTATTTATACTATCCTGGCATTCTAGCACCTCAAGAAACATGACAGGTGCTCAGAAAGTCAGAGCTGCTTCAAAATGCGGAAATTCGATTTTTTTACCATAGTTTGTAAATGCTATAACTTTTGCGCAAACCAATAAATATACACTTATTGGATTTTTTTCACAATAAATTCTGACACAAACTTGTATAGAAATGTAATTATATTTGAACAATTTAACCAGAGAAAGTTAAAAATACACTTTTTTTTTAAAATTGCGGCCTATTTTGATTAATATCGGAAAAACGAAAAATCTTAGCAGCAATCAAATACCACCAAAAGAAAGCTGTATTTGTGAGAAGAAAAGGAGGTAAAATTCATTTGGGTGGTAAGTTGTATGACCGAGCAATAAACCGTGAAAGTAGTGTAGTGCAGAATTGTAAAAAGTGGTCTGGTCATTAAGGGGGTTTAAGCTAGGGGGGCTGAGGTGGATAATGATCACCTTAGATGATCACAAAGAAAATTAATGTTTTTTCTATGCAAAAATATCCAGCCGATCGCTTTTGGTCTGTTCAGAATGAATGAACGACCTTATCATCTGGGGTGTGCCAACATTGCCAACACACTCATAGAGGTGATCGCTTCATTGTGATACGCAAGCCCCTTCATCACAACAAGGTAATTATCACGAAGGGGAATTGCCACATGTATGTGCCTTTTTTTTTTTTGCAGCCACAGTGCAGCACCAGAGGTCAGAAAAATTAGACATGTACACATGCCTGAAAAACTAGGCATTGTTGCAGCCGCGGCCGGAAAAATTTATGTTTTCCAGGCAGAAAGTGCACTAAAACATTGCGGCTTGAACCCTAGTTGGTGGCGGAGAAGTCACGCAAGTAATGCGGCATGCAGAGATTAAATACAGCAGCGTGTGGACCATTTTTAGCCCAAGGCATCTCATCAGGCCTTTTTTAGTCAAATGCATCCCCCACTGTCAGTCCCTTCGGGATCCATGCCTCATTCATCTTAATAAAGGTGAGGTAATCTAGACTTTTTTGACCTAGGCGACTTCTCTTCTCAGTGAAAATACCTCCTGCTGCGCTGAAGGTCCTTTCTGACAGGACACTGGAAGCGGGGCAGGCCAGAAGTTCTATCGCAAATTGGGATAGCTCAGGCCACAGGTCAAGCCTGCACACCCAGTAGTCAAGGGGTTCATCACTCCTCAGAGTGTCGATATCTGCAGTTAAGGCGAGGTAGTCTGCTACCTGTCGGTCGAGTCGTTCTCTGAGGGTGGACCGCGAAGGGCTGTGGCGATGCGTAGGACTTAAAAAGCTCTGCATGTCCTCCATCAACAACACATCTGTAAAGCGTCCTGTCCTTGCTGGCGTGGTCGTTGTAGGAGGAGGATTACTTTCACCTCTTCCCCTGTTAGATTCCCGTTGTGCTGTGACATCACCCTTATACGCTGTGTAAAGCATACTTTTTAACTTGTTTTGGAACTTCTGCATCCTTTCCTACTTCCGGTAATTCGGTAACATTTCAGGCACTTTCTGCTTATACCGGGGGTCTAGTAGCGTGGCCACCCAGTACAGGTCGTTCTCCTTCAGCCTTTTTATATGAAAGTCCCTCAACAGGCATGACAGCATGAAAGACCCCATTTGCACAAGGTTGGATGCCGAGCTACTCATGTCCCGTTCCTGATCTTATTGAAGGTCTGTTCTTCCCCCCCAGCCACGTACAACACCACGGGTACCAGATAGTGACAACGAGCACCCTCGGATGCCTACTGTGGTTGCTCTTCCTCCTCTTCAAAGCCACATTCCTCCTCTGAATCCTCTTCCTCAGACTCCTCTTCCAGCGTTGGCGCAGGTCCAGCAAGCGATGCTGATAAGGCTGTTTCTGGTGGTGATGGTGACCACAACTCTTCCTCTTCACGCTCATCTATGGCCTGATCCAGCACTCTTCGCAGGGCACGCTCCAGGAAGAAAACAAATGGGATGATGTCGCTGATGGTGCCTTCGGTGCGACTGACTAGGTTTGTCACCTCCTCAAAAGGACGCATGAGCCTACAGGCATTGCGCATGAGCGTCCAGTAACATGGCAAAAAAATACCCAGCTCTGCAGAGGCTGTTCTAGCACCCCGATCATACAAATACTCGTTACTTGTTTTTCTTGTTGGAGCAGGCGGTCAAACATTAGGAGTGTTGAATTCCAATGTGTCGGGCTGTTGCAAATCAAGCGCCTCACTGGCATGTTGTTTCGCCGCTGAATATCGGAAAAGTGCGCCATGGCCGTGTAGGAATGACTGAAATGGCCACACACCTTCCTGGCCTGCTTGAGGACGTCTTGTAAGCCTGGGT